>NC_069144.1:11258108-11403108 GCF_943734635.1 Anopheles cruzii | reverse complement strand
CATCATTTCTGTGAGCGTCTCCAGGACCGCTTTTTCTGCAGTAGCAAAGCCCAGCTCTTCCAGCTGTGACGATATGGCCATCGTGAGGAAACGACGTCGTGCCATTTGCGAAGCGTTTAGTTCGGCCATTAAAACGTTGTTGCTATTTCCAATTTGCTCACTATGTTTTGCTTTTGCCGGACGATTCCGGCATTATTGTTTACCTTTTTGACATTTTTCAAAATGTCATCGAGGAAAGAGTGGGCTCGTTAAGTTTTTTAACGAAACGGTAACGGTAACCAGTTTAAAACAAAAATGTTCCCAACCGTCTTTATTATCCATTGTTTGAATAAAATTCCGTAATGCTAGTGTGGTACAGTGGTTCCCCTTTCAGAATCTGTGAGTTGGCCGCAGTAATTCGCACCGCAATGTAGTCACCGACTCCAACCGATCGCAACCAATCGTTCGACGGTGATTGCCGACAAGAAGCAATCGGTCCAGCGGGAACGATAACCTTCACGTTTCCATCGTTACGCCCAGCCAGATCGGCCCGGGACCGTTTGCTGTAGCCTTCAACGAGCACCAGCTCCGTTCGCCCTACGAATTCTTCGTTCAGCCGTTTTGCCTCCCGGCGAAACGCCGCAATCATCCGCAGCAAACGCTCCTGCTTAATCTCTTCCGGAACATCGTCACTGTAGCGCCGGTGGGCCGTGGTCTTTTCGCGCATACTGTATGCAAACAGAAACGCCGCGTGATAGCCCACCTGCTCGATCAGCGATATCGTATCGGCAAACTCGGCTTCCGTTTCGCCGCAAAACCCACAAATAAAGTCACTCGTCAGTGTCACGTTGGGTATCAGTTTACGCACTTCGGTCGCGAGGCTCAAATATGCTGAAATCAAACGAAATAGCACAATCAGTTTTCCCAAACAGGACAATCTATCCTGTGACCCTCTTACCTTCACGAGAATAGCCTCTTCTCATGCGTTCCAGCACCGTCGTGCTACCGGATTGAGCCGGCAGATGCAAGCTGCTGCAAACGTTAGGATATTTCGCGATCGTTTCCAACACATCGCGCGGGAAATCTTTCGGATGCGGTGACGTAAACCGAATCCTAACGTCCGGCACCGTTTCAGCCAGCTCCGAGAGCAGCTCGGCAAACCGGAGGCCTCCAACTTTCGTTTTATAAACGGTTCGAAAACCGGGCGCCAACAGAGAAGCGTCCTTGGGGTCGGATGGTCCAGTGGTGCTGGTATCGCGATAACTGTTCACGTTCTGTCCCAGCAAGGTAACCTCCCGTATGCCTTCACTCGCCAGCTTGAGCACTTCTTCGCTGATCGACGACAGAGGGCGAGATCGTTCCTTGCCCCTCGTAAACGGGACAATACAGTACGTGCACATGTTATCGCATCCCCGCATGATCGAAACGTACGCCGTTTTTGATTTACGATCCAGCTTCACCGGAACCACGTCTGCGTACGTTTCATCGAGCGATAGTAACACATTGACTGCCTTCTGACCCTTCTGTCCGATGGCGAGCAGCCGGGGAAGATCTTTGTACGCATCCGGTCCCGCTACGACGTCCACGGACTGTTCCTTTTCCACCAGCCGTTGTTTAAGCCGTTCCGCCATACAGCCCAGCACACCGAGCAGCATAGGCTTTTCGTCGGTTTCTCGCTTCGATTTTGCCAACCGTAGATGCTTTAGGCGGTTCCACACCGTATCTTCGGCCCCTTCTCGGATAGCGCACGTCATCAGGAGGACCACATCGGCATCCTTGAGGAGGACGGTTCGCCGGTAGTCATGAGCCTTCAATATCGACCACACGATTTCCGTGTCGTTTGTGTTCATCTGGCATCCGTACACTTCGAAGAACACTTTCCGTTTCTGTCCTTTGAGGACCTCTTGAGGCACGTATGGGACATTTTCTGCCCTGGATGCGATGTAGATGGGTTCCTTTGGCGGATCGGCCAGAAAGTGCTGTAATGATGGTCCGGTTTTCAGGTGCTCAAATTTGGCATCGGTTGCGTAACCTATTCGATGTGCCTGGACGCACCGTGCCACCAACCGTGCACTGTATTTCCCCAGCAAGTTTCCTCTCGCTAGTGTCCCCATCACAAAATCCAAATTCTAATGGGTTAATAATTCTCAGCACAAGTCATTATTCCGGTTTGTTTACTTTGTTCGGTTTGATAAACAGCTGATTTTGACACATCGAACACACACACACACACACATTGACACATTCGAATTCGAATTTTCGAGCAGTTTAGTTTTTAACTTCAATTTTATTCAAATTCTTCTTTTTATTCAAATTCTTCTTTTTATTCTCAAATTCTTCTTCTCAAATTCTTTTTTTTTCTTTTTATTTTTCTTTTTATTTTTCTTTTTATTTTTATTTTTATTTTTATTTTCGAATCAATTTTTTTCGAGTTTTCGAGTAACAATAATAATAATGATAATAATCAAAAAAAGTAGTTGGAAACATTATTTAAGTGAACAGATGAACCGGCAGAAAGTGTAGTTTTACAGCATTACGGACTACTACGCCAAGTTTCGGTTCGATCTCTAAGTAAATCGTCATCGTCTTGCTTCGTTGTACAACATTCTGCCCACTTCCAGTTCCGTTCTCACGCATATTTGTCGCCATTTTGTGCATTGCACATGCGAAATCGGTCCGTTGGTCCAACGGACAAATATTAACTAGTTTTTAACGGTTTTCTCGGATCGTATCTGAGAAACCACCCAAAAATCCCTCGAAACCAGGATAGTGGCTATCCGGATCCCGTGTGACCGTGTCTCCATGGAGAACCGTTTGAGCGGCAAAAGCGTCGAAGGATCCGCCATGTCCAGCTGTGGAGATCACAGGGGACGGACATTGGCCGACAATTGGCCGAGTACCCAGCATCCTGCCAGCATCTGGCACGGGATGCTGACCAGAGGAACTGGTCCCGCGTCCGGGCCTTTTGTTATTATAATCAAATTAAAATGCAGACTTTTTGTCACTGTCCCATGAAACTTCCAGTGTCAGCTTTTCTTCGAAGTTGTACCGAAAGAGAAAAAAACCCCAGAATGGTTACCATAACCGGGACACACCACCCAAAAAAAATCCAACTCTCTCCACGCGGCCCGTCGTTTAATAGCGTCCAAAGATTTGCCGAACAATTGCCATTTTACGACTTGTTTTCTGAATTTAATTAAATTATTCACCTCTTGCCCGCCACCGCGCCGCGCTGCGCCCCACGAACTCCTGAAGGTGCGTGCACGGCGCGGCACCCGGCACAAAATTGTATTCAAATCGAATTTCGAATAAATAATACAATTTCAGGGACCCTGCCGTCAGCCTTGTTCCGCGCGCAGCCTTTTTATTTATGCGCAGCTTCCCCACTGCGCGAGGAGATTGCTAGTAATCCGCATGTGAGAAAAGTAGCAGTAGGCCAGGCCCGTATCCGTTCGGGGTCACCCTCATGCGTACCGTCAGGGTTTTTTTTGTGCCTCCATCCCGGTTCCCCCGGTTAGTCATGCGTGCAGATCTCAATTTCCTTACGCACTTTTCAAACGCGCTCCAGATAGTTTGGATCCTGTTTGACCACCGGCTGAGGGCGCATCCCATTTCCTTCAGGCGGGCTTGATGGGAATGGTATGGCCATTGGAAGATTGCTAGCGGAAATAAATCTTTGCGAATCGTTTCGAGCGGCCACTGCGTCTTAATAACAATGTAATTCAAATGAGGATACATGTTTTTTTTTTCATCTGTCGCCCATGGTCACGGTCATCCAGATGTCTGGTGTTGCTGTTGGAGGCTGGAGGCAGCATACTATGTGCTGGTTTTGGCGCCAAATTCTTCTCAGCATGCATTCTCAAAATCCAGACCAACTGGCCGTTACCAACTCTCTGCACACTCTGGTTTCCCAGTCCCAGGGTCAGCCCGGGGAGGTGGGAAAATTCTGGAACGTTGCTCTGAAGCATATAATTAACGCGCTACGCAATTTTTGGTGCGTAACTCGCGGAGCCGGCCAGAATCCACAAACGCACGTTGCGTAAATGGCGCATTCAACGTACGCACCGTTGACTGACTTCTGTGACTCGCATCGAAATTGGTTAAATTAATTATAGGCTGTCGGAACGGCTTTTCCACGGTGCGTTCCGAAGCGTTGCCTCTCGGTTTGGATGTGAAAAGAAGCTGTGAGAAGAAACTCTATAAAATGCGTAATTTGTAATTTTAATGTTCCAACAGTTCCGACATCTAGCATTGGCCGCTTCCGGAGGTGGTTTATGCACTGGTTTTATGCACACACCCACCTGGGGCGCGGCAGTAGCCCCCATGGGGCAGCGGACCACGTAATTGGTCCGATCCTCAGTACTGGCGCGCCATTTTGCGCGCGCCAATTGGTCGATTGCAGTCGCGAAACAGCGGTACAGAGACACCGATTGCACCATCAGATGCATTCCGCCGCGTGCATGCTTGTATGGGTGCATTGTGTGCAGATGCAAATGCACTCCTACCAACCCCAACCCGACCACCGGTTACGTTCGCCCTCCACAAACACTCGCACAGATGACGCACTTTCTGCACTTGCGGAGTGTGTGCGCATACGGGTGCAGTTGCAAATGTGCAAGTGCACTTGCTGACGGCCGGTGCATTCTTCCCCTATTTAGCCGCAAACTGCAGTTTGCAACCCCTTCGGTGGATCTCGTCTCTTCTCCTCTCACTCGGAAACCTCACTTATCCTCGATGGCGGCCGTTCAGGGCACCGGCTTTCGGGAAAAGGCGAACAAAATGAAGGATCTTGCTGTTTGTTTGCTTTTGTTTAATCATTTAAACAACAAGTTGTGCGCCCGCGGGGGGATGGTACAATATAAAATAGCCCAAAAACTGGTCGCACCGGGACCAACGCATAAAAGCCGCTCACCGGTTCCTCTGTGTGTCCTGTCTAGGAAGAGAGACAATAGAGCCGACGAATGAAAAAAGGATTCTCAAAGCGCGCACAAACAAGCGTGTAGGACCGTGGCAGGAAACGGCCAGGCTATGCGAGAACCAAAAATTCCTAGACGGGGTCGCTCGGCGGCGGGCTGTCGGCAACGGCGGGCCGCACGGACCACTAGTTGACGAGGGGCCTTCCTTTCATTTTGACCGCGCTGGAAACTGGTTTTGGAACCGCGGACCCAACTTGGCGGGTATACCGGACCACTCGCAGGACGGGACGACGCGTATTCGTCCCTGGGCCCGGGACCACCGGGAAACCACCGCAACCGTTCTGCCCGCTCTGTTTGGCGGTCTGTTCACACGTTTCGTAAAGGGAAAGAAGCGGAACGTTTCTTTGTTCGGCCCACAAGATATCCGGATTGGAGCGCTGGGACAGCTGTGACAACCCGTCCCGGAATGGTGTGGTGCACTATCGCCCCCCGTTAGGGTGCCGAGGCAATTGCAATTTCGACCGAACCACCGGACCTTGACCTTTTCATGCTCATGACCCCCTTTAAAACCGGTCACCGGGCAAAGGCTGCGGGCCCAAAAAGGGACAACACTTTACTGATTTTGCTGGAAAGCCACACCACACGAAACAACGGAGCCGCTAAAATATCTTTGCGCATTGGCGCTCGATCGCTCGAATGATCAAAATGTCTGATTTTTTTCTTTCCGGGAAGGATCAACGAAGGATCGGTCCGATCCGAAGCCTATTCAGCATTTGAATTTACTTTCACTCCTGGACAATGGAGCTCGCCAAATTCCGCCAGCATAAAATTCGCGAGCATAGATACATCGTTACATCGAGGGCCAAACGGCCAAACGGCGAAACGATGGGGAATGGGCTTCTCCTTGAAAGTGTTTCCACCAAAGAAAAGAGGAAAAAATGGACACGGAGCGGAAGCAATTTGTGTGATCGGTGAAGGAGAGTATTTTTGGCAAGCAAAGGTAGCAAACAAACATTATTAACCCCAAAAACCCGCTTCGCTGTGGCCGGAACACAGCGGGAAGCATCGGACTTCGGGGTCGGAGCACCGAGGGGGGGGACAAACAAACGATAAGAAACCATCACAGAGCATCAACGCGCGTTTGAAGGGATATCGAATCGCGCGCGAGGTCGTTTGAGCGCAACACGAAATATCAATGTTTACACGCGATTTATGCTCTTCGGTCACCCGGGTTTCCGGGTGACCGGGCGTCTCGGGTGTGTGTTGTGCGCAAGTCGAAGTGCGCACCCTGGTTTGAGCCCAATCTTCGGCCTCCATGCCTGGGAGATGGCCGTTGGCAAAGGATCGCACCGGGGAACCGGTCAGCCGGATTATCTTCGCGTACGCGCGGAAACACGGAAGTGAACTAAGGTTCGACGACGGCCAAATGCATCGTCGTTTCTAATTTCCCATCGAGGCCTGTACCGCCGGTTGCTAGATACGGTGGGAAGCGAGCGGTCCTTCGCTTGTCAATCCAATACCAATTTACATTATTATGCTATGCCCTCATATGCTATGTAGTAATGGACGAACGCGGAAGCAATCCCGTCCCTACGAAAGCACACCCGAAGAAAATGAAGTACATTGTAGCCTGATGGTTGGATGGTACATTGTTCCGAAGGGACGCTACGAACAATTTTGCAAGCCGCGCGCTAGTGTTTCATCAAAGTAAACCATGCGCACGGTTCCCTGCAGCTCGATCCGTCGATTCACGGCCATGCATCAAGGGCGACAGCGGCGAACGACATCACGCCATTAATAGGACGGACTGGTGCCACTGTCAAGTGCAATATGCCGGCCGGCCGGCAGAATGACCTTCGCGCCAATCGGGGGGCGCACCGACGAACTGGAAAGAGTTACGACGACGGCCACTATGCGGATCCGCCATTTTAGTTGGCCCCTTTGACGACGCGCGAGCGATTTTGGTGGTCCACGGCGCGCGCCGCGGTGGGCGATCTGTGTGACATTTAGTTCTTTCTTTTTTCTTTTCTCTCCACTAAACTCGCGCCATGCCTCTCTCTCTCTTTCTCACACGCTGCTGATGCTGATAGCGCGATTACGCATACCATAGCGATTCAATGATTCGGAGGTTCTATATAGCTTCCTTATCTATTTAGCGAGCACGGGGCGGTGACCAACACTAGCGCGCGCCTTAGGTCGAAGAATCTACGGACTTCTGTTAACGTTTCTGTGTTCTTTGCATGTGTTTTGATTAAGTTCAACGTTTTACGTGTGTTTTTTGCGTTCAAGTATGATAAATAGGGAATTATTATTGATTTTTTTTAAACCATACAAAGTTTTGTTGCGTACTGTAACTGAATGTTTTAGTGTGAATTAAAGAAAAAATGAAATCAATTAACAAAACATTATTTGGTGGATAAATTTTTCTAACGCATGTAACCCGCAACAATCGCGTAACGCGTTGTTGTCAAGTAATTGTAACGCCGTAACGCCAAATGATCGACCGTTTGTGGGAATTTAGAAAGTATTTATTACCATTCGAAGTATCCAACCCAGGAACTATTGTTTAAACGTTTGATAGAATACTTGTTAGTTTATTTCTTCTTCCAAACTTAAATCGATATTATCTACTTGAATCAATGCATGATCAATCGCGATATCGTCATTAATGTTTTCCTCCATGAAAAAACAATCTTTAACTACATCTTTTTATATAAGGAATACTAAGTTTATGGTTTTTCGCTGCCTATGACCCAATGAAATAGAACAAATTTTTGGGTCACTGCAATGTACTGTCCGAATGAAAGTGAAAATTGTTCTCTCTGAAAGATTAACTTCTTTCTGACGGCTCATTGTTATTAAAATATTCCTAATCCTTTCTATCGAGTTTTTATCGCTCAGGATCTGACAATATTCTTTCATTATATCGACAGAATTCTACTTATTAGCTGCAAAAATACTTATTACCGGCACGGCCACGCAACATCCGTGCCGGGCGTGAAATTTTCGCCCCCCAATGTTGCCCTCCCCGGTTCGCGGCCATGTGGCGCAAGTGGAGAGTTGGGTCCCCCCGGGCGGGCAAGCCTTTTACAACTACCACCTCATCAGCTTCGGTCCCCAGCAGGGTTCGGGTTTCCAATGGGGGGGAATCGGGGTTTACGCAATCCAACCCCTTCGCCCCTGCGTGTTACGCGTACACACACAAAACCGCGGAGGGTGCGCGCGCACACACTGCGGCGCCGCGTGTCAGCTTTCGAAAAGGGGGGCGACAGACACAGTGGAGCAGTAAATGGCCACGGCTAGATTGGGGCTAGTGAGCGACCGCGCCACCCGGTGAACGCGGTGCGCGTATGAGTGTGCGCACGCGGCGAGATTCGAAACACTCACCAAATTTTGACCGAATTTTCTCGACCATCTTCGGGGGCCGAACCTCCTCCAACCTCACTCCCCGCCCCGCCACCAGGCCTTGGGCCGACCGACGTCTGCTTCGCGGTTTTGTTCTTTTTGCCCCGCCGCGCACCCGGCTTTGCGGACGAACGTCGGACATTTTGGCAAATAATCGGGGCCACCCAAAGGCAGAACGCGCGCGAAGCGGGGAGCGGAACAAAACAGCAACAGCAACCAAGAGCACGAAATCGCAGTGGCTGCGCACGCGCGGCCCGCTTTTGGGTTGGAATGTGTTGGCCGAAGCGAACGATGCGAAAAGAGTAGCCGCAACCGATCCGATTCACCGATTCGGAAGCGCATCTTTTGGTGGTCAGAATTCAAGGTTCATGCGCGGGGAGAATGGTTCGTTGCATCGGAAGATTCAACGGCAGATTTGCTTCCGGCCCGAGGTTTACCGTGTGCACCAGAATTCGGGTTGGTATCTAGAAAAACGACGAAAAACAATGCAGATTAATCGGAGCGCACACGTATCGCGCGGGGTACGGCTTACCGACACCGATAATTTTGGACAACATTCGCACGATGGGCAACCTCAATGATGTGTCCGCTCGCTGATTGCGTATCTGGTTGCGTACGTTCTCGTGACCGCCTTTGGCTCGGAACATTGAGATTACCGGAACCGTTGGAAATTGTGTGCATCAGGCTCGTGCCCTACTTTCTGGTCATTCCAAAGGGCAAGGGCACCCCCTCCACAGACTAGCTTTGTTGATCCACCGTGGCCTACGCTGGTCCTTCGGTGTCCTGTCCCAGCGGTGGATGTGAGAAACTAGTATCCAATTAGTGAGATGCGTCGCCTGGAGAAAGAGAGAGTGTGGTGAGATTAGAGAAAGGGGTCACGGCGCGGCTGCTGAGTACTAAAACACACTACCCCGCGTTCGTGCCGCCACCCCGCAGTCCTCCAACATCCTTCTCTATCGTGCTCTCTCTCTCACACACACGCACACCGGAGCGTAGATTGTTTCTCTCTGCCTGCTTCGATCTCGTCCTGCTCTATCGGAGCGATCTGTGTGCCGTACTTCGTCAGCACTTCAGCTAGCTGGCTCTTTCTGGGGCCCGTAAAGTACCACCACTACCACTACTGCACTGCGGCGGTTCCATGTGTGTGGAGAGGACACGACGCCGCCACTTCCCTTCCCCCGCTTCCGTGTGGAGTAGTCTCGTCGTCGCTTGCATTTTAATCTCAACGCCGAACCTCTCTCTCACCTACCTCGCATCCTAGCACCCGTAGACGGCCGTCGACTGGCTAAAGGTGTGTGCAGTGATGGTCGCGCGCCTTCACCCCCCCACACATTGCACTCCGTCGGACCGACCCTTGGCTCGACTTTGTATGCGTGTCCGTGCGTGTGCGTTGTAGATGTGAGGTTATAGAGAGTGGATCCGATCGGCACTCAGGCATGTGGTGAGAACATCCGGACCCCGTCGTCGTCGTCGTCGTTCGTACACATCCGTACACTTGCTTGCTTTGGGGCCAGTTTTAAGTTATTTGTGAACGGTAGAAGGAACGCGCGCTCCAACCTTTCCGTCTTCGTCGTGCTGGTGTATTTTTTACCGTTCGATTCGATTCTTCCGGTCGTGATCGTTCCCTGGCAACACCGGGTTGGTTGGTTACTTATTGGCCCACTCGCGGCGGGTTCCATATGCTAACATACTTAGCGGACCCGTTTCCGGGAGCGTGCTGCTGCAACAGTGCAAAGAGTGTTGTCATATATTGGTTCTGCTTTTGACAGGCAGCTTTTCGCCACCAAATCGCCGAGTCGAGCCGAACCGAGCGCTCTCATCTCAGTCACCAGCGGAGTAGACTCTGTCACGTAACAGCAGCCGCAACGCGGTTTCCTCAGGTGTTCATCCACGACGATCATTTCGCGGTAGTCACACACAGGAAGGGTTAGTCCTTTTTCGGACGTGAACCCGAATATCTGACTCGTACTGACGTTGGGAAAGTGTGTGCTGTTTCCGAAGCAGTCGCCGGTGGAGCTTTAGTGGCCATCGTTTCACAGGATACGATAGTGCGTGACGTTTCGCGTAGAGTACACTCTATTAAAATTATATTTGGGTTTTTTTGTCCTGTCAGTGGCTAGCAGCACCAGCAGTGACTGTGTGTGAGTGCGAAGCAAATACAAAGTGGAAGTAGTAACCCTCTCGACAGTCAGTGGCTCAGAGCAGTGCGGTGGCAGTGACCGGCACCAACAGCAACAGCAACAGCGGCAGTAGAGTGAGAGAGATTGCGGGTGTTAGATACCGAAAGCGAGTGTGTGCTACTAAAACCTGGCGCGAGTGAGCGAGGGCGAAGCAAGAATGAATTACACTAGCAGCTTTGCAACAGGTATGTAACCTCCGATCAAAGCAAACACAGACCGTTCGCGTGGCTCTCTCGCAACGCTTTCGGCTCCTTTTTTAGTCGACCCCGGTTGCTAGGATTGTGCCGGGTACACGTCGTGAAAGCGAAGCTGGCACCAAGGCCAACCGGCCACAGACCGTCCCGTAAAAGGATCGGATTTATCTGGACCATATTTGCACAAAAATGCGCAAATGTGTTGCGAATTCGTCATCCACCTTCGTTCAGGCACGACGACGACGACGGAGCTTACCCCCGGCCCCCCCGGTATCCAGACCGATCCATCCGGATACGCTCGGCGACGGGGAGGCGGGGAGGTGCTACGATCGCGCTTGGCGCATTTTTGGCGCTGTGTGCAATTTTGTGTTCTTTTTGTTCGGTCTGCTGGTGGCTAAAAATCTTAGTCTTTCTTTTTCTCACGTGTACCCGCCGAAACTTTTTTACGCGATGGGGCACACACACACCCGCCGGCCGGTGTGTGTTGGTGAGCGAACACGTGTTTGTGTGTGGTGGCGGCGTTCGCTCATGTAACTCAAAAATGGGGAAACGGCGGGGTGATCGGTCATGCGGCCGCGTGCTTCAACTATTTGGGGAGTATACACGGGGACTCAGACGGGACGGCCCCAGTTCGCCTTGCACGCACACAGAGTAACACAGACCCCTTTCCCTCTCTGAATGGCGAGACACTCATACTCATTCTCACGCCGCACGCCGTGAGTGAGATCTGGCAAGTCACGTTGTTTACTTTGGTGAACCCCGTGAAGCGTTTTCCGGCGTGAGAAATGAGTGAGCCGGTTTTTGCGTGCGACTGTCGCGCGAATTTTACGCGAGACGCGCGCTCCACGTGTTGTACGCAATGTGTGTGTTTCGGGAGTGTGCGCAACGCGCGGGCGCCGTCTTTTGAAATACTAGGAAGTAGAAGATTAAATCTTTGTTTCCGGTTTCGGAATCGGAAATGGTTGCTGGTCCGCTCTCTGATTCTGGTTGGCAAAAACGTTTCTTTTCCGGCCACGCTCTAACATCTTTCTTCCGTTTATGGCGCCAATTCCAGGTGGTGGTTCCAGCAGCAGCGGGTTGAACGGTGTAAATTATGCAGCTGGTTCTGACCTAAGGTACGTACTGATCGCGGATTTTCATTATCTTCTCGGAACCCGTGCCCACTTTTCTCGCTTCAACCAAAATGCACCCACCCAGCGGCTGGGTTGATCCTGCCATCGGCAGCCTGCGCCATAATCCGATCGTAAAATCGATTTCTTTCTGCAACTCAGCTAAGCCCTGAAGGCACACCGGACACAGAAATAAAAATTAGCAATCATTTGACAACAGACCGCGCGGTCTGCAGCTTTTTATGATCATCCTCCGGAGAGGGCGCCCCCGGATGCCAATCGGTTGTTGTCCGATGTCTCCTTTTTCTAATGACGCGCGCGACGGCGCAGAGGAGGAGCACATCGGCACACCGGGTTTTTATTTGAGTTTCATTTCAGTTTTGCTTTATTCCATGTTTTAAACACACGAGAACAATAACACGCCGCGGAGCAGGTGCGCGCAGGTGGACCCTACTCTCTCTCTCTTTCTCTCTCTCTGTCTCTCTTGCTCTTCGGGCTTTTGGATCCTTTGGCGGAGGGATAATAATTGTGTGACCACAGCGCCGCCCCACTCGGACCCGGACGGACCAACTGTTTCGGCAATCCTCGCGGCGCGACGGTCACGAGACGATTAGGAACCGTGCGATTGGAACATTCAGCTAACATTTGGCAACATTTTTGTAAAGGTTTAGACCCACTGAACCACTCTCCGGAGCTTCCTGGACTTCGAACAAATATTATCGCTCCCCGGACGTCTCGTTATCGCGCCCGAATCTTGCGCCCTCCCGAACCTGGGGACCCTGCGGCCGAGCGAAAGAGAAAACCTGTCTACGTCCAGCGGCCAGCAGTAATTGAAAACCGTGTGCTGCTGCCTAGCCTCTTTGTGGCGTTGAAGCGCTAACCCTGAACGCTTAGAACATTCCGTTTTCGTTAACTTCTCGTTTCGCGAAGTCGCTCTACCCACCGGCAGCAGCAGCTGACGCCGATTGCGCTGGCCTGACCCGGACCGGATCAGCTGCTGCTGCTGCTGCGCTGCGCCTTAGAATTGTCTGTGCGCCCGGCAAAGGGAGCGAAAAAGGAGTGTTTTATGTGTGGATAGCACTGTGCACTTCGAGGAGGAGCACCAACACACGACCGCCCGGACCCGTATCCGCCGGTGGCGTGGTCCTAAGCACGGTCCAATTATCCTATCATGCGCTTGGCAGGCAGGACCCCCATCGACATATGCGGCCCGGCGCGGCGCGTGGCCCTAAGTCGCCGATTGTCTCGGCGATCGGTCAACTCCCCCCGGGGACAGGGGACCCACCTTTGGACTCCCGATCGAACATCCATAATTCATTCCAGCTACCCCACTTCTTCTCGGGCCAGTGGCGGCGATTTTGACCGGCCCAATACCGTTCCGTGGCGATTTTCCGAGCCAGAAGCGGGGAACGTGGCGTAATTTATGGTCTGAAGTACGGAGAGGAAGTCCTGTGCGAGGACCTGAACTGGGTCCAGTGTCTGTGGGACCCCGGGTTCCCGGTCTCCTTTTTCCGGTCTGATAAAGACCCGACGACTGACGCGCGATCGATACCACCACCAGGACGGTGTTTGCTGCCGTGTAATGAGACCTCTAAATGCACGGAAAATAGGCAGACAGGAAGGCCCGCTGCTGTCTGTCGGGGACGCAGCAGACCGAACTGTCTGCGTCTGGTGCACCGCGGACACCGAACTTAGGCGGGCACACAACAAGTTTAGAGAGAGAGGGCAAAACGAACCTCCGAAAAGGTAATTCTAACCCTACCCCAATTCCAGCAAGGCTCGTTGATCACTTGCAACGGCTCTTTGGAGGGCTATTAGTCGATCGGTCGATCGATCGGAAAATCAATCGATCGCTTGCGCACAATTACGGAACGGGCGGACGTGTTAAGGATTAGATTTATCGTTTCGCCCACCCCGCAAAATGATCTCGGTGGCAGATGGATAAAAATCGACAGTTTTAAGATTACAGACCCCAACAATCGTTGGGCCCCCAAGGCTGATTTGGCAGCGTGCTCGTTACATGGCGGTCGCCGGGGGATACGACAGAAATAAACGGCTTTTTGTGGTCGGACCGACGGGCGACTGATGAGCGCGACCCTTTTTTTTGCAAGCAGCCTCAAAACCTCAAACCCCATCGTCCTGCCCATCTGGTCACGATTTTCCTGGCCGGTCGGGCGACGGCAAGGCAACCACGTCAGGCGTCAGGCGCCGCTGAAATAAATTACTTCGTTTATGACCGTCCTTAAGTACCTGTTAGTGTTGATAATGGACTTTTGCCTGGACACAGTGCGCGGCAGCGGCCTGGCCACTCTGAACTGGCCTCTGCGGTCAACCCCCGGCAGAAGGATCGCAAGGATCAGGAGGACGCAACGATAATAAACCGGATGGAATGTGCGGATGTCTTCTCTACTTCGCCTCTTCACCTCTTCGCTCGCCATTGGCCATTAACATTTCGATTCGCGTCCCGACGACGATGATGACCGAAAAAACACAGAAACAGTTCGCTCGCAAGACTAGGAGCCGCCCGGGATGTTGTTGACCTAACAGTGCGCCGGACGCTCACGGCCACAGGACATTAATTTATTTTTAATTTTAAATTAAACAAAACTTACCACCGTACTCCCGGCCGTGATGTGTGCGGTTTCGGAGCACGCGCGGTGGAGGCCCGCCCAAAGTGTCGCGTGTCGGGCCCTCAGCTTTTGCTTCGTTATCTAATGATGTTTGATAATGCCCCAAGGGCCACGGACCGGGGCTTTGATCGATTAAGGACGCTCTACTCCTGGGCTGAGTTATGACCCACAGCTGAAAACATTTTAATTGGAGCGCTTCTTTTGGATACTTTGTAGGACACACGACGGAAGAGAAAACTTGAACAGGAACAGGCGCCCGCAAGATTTGTTGCTTGTAGCCTTGGCCACCGCTTTTGAAGATGTACGCGGGTAAATTCCGCGCGCGGTGATGAGAATGCTAATTTTTATGATCAAACTGTGCACAAGATGACAGCCGACAAATGGAACGAAACGGAGACGTATTATGGAAATGCTGTAACGATTATGTCAAGAGCGCAGGCAAAGTGTGTATTGGACTAGGGCTACTGAGATTGACATGGCTTGCTGCAAATGCGACGACGTTGGCTGATGGCTAAGGATCTGTCATACGAGGATGACTTGATAGGTTGAATGCCTCAGCTTGATGTTGATGGCAGCGCCAGTGAATGAAAGATTGTCGAGGTGTCATTAAATATAATATTGGAGAAAATGTGATCCATTCCTTTCTCGGTAGATGACTTTAGTGATCGATATCTTACGAAGTATCAATCGTACAGTTTCATGTTTATGCTCGTTTTAAAGCTGACTCTTTACACTTCAAAAAATGCTTTCGTTGTTTTTTTGGTGGGACTGTTCACAAGGTGGGACTTGAGAGGAATCGTTTATTATGAGTTGCTTCAAATCAGAGATTGCTAGAGTTGTTCGCCAATAACGAGCAAAACTTCAAAAAATAGCTAAAAACTTCAATAACGAGCAAAACTACAACAGAAATTTTGGACAGCTAAATTTAAATGTCACTGTAAGAGGGGACTTGGGAGACGACGATGAAAGTTTGCGGGACGCCCAAAAACTGCAATTACACCGCCGAAAACATCGCCTCTGAGTTCAGCAAATGGTATACGACGTTCGAATTGCGAGTCTTGCAGACGTTACGAACATGCTCAAAAAACGTGTTTGTCACATTTAACATCAACATTTGGACAAGAGAAAGCTACGTTGGCCCTGCGGTGGCCGTCCGCGCGCGTTGCTCATAACGAAAATCCACGAATTAAGGTTCGAGCTGCTTGACTATTCACGCCTTATTCACGCGGATCTAGCGCAAAGCGACTTCTTTCCCCCGGAATATTATTTGGACGTGTTACAGAGCCTCAGTGCGAAGGTAATTTGTGATTGTCGGGCATTAACAAATGAACTTTATCGTCGAATCCGCTTTTTTCGGTCCTTATTTCGGTCCCCCTTTTTCATTCTTCGGATCTTCCGATCGCAAAAGTGACTCTTTTGCCCACCAACCAATACGCGTAATATGGCGCGCGCGCGAGGCTCTGTTGCTGCCGGAGCGCCGGAGTGCAAGTGCAATTGCATTTCGATGCATGCGGCGAGCGCGCGCGCGGTCATTTCCCTTTCGCCGGTGGAATGACACATCCCAAGGAGCGAGGGAAAAATAAAAAAACGTCCACAAATACACACACACACCGGGGGCACCGGGTCCACACAATTAGGAGTCCTTTTGCGCACGAGCCAAAAGCACGTGCACACACACAATCGTAATGCTGAAAATCAGCAGGAGGACTCGACCGGGAGCACTGGGACTTTTTTGTGGACTCGACAGAGAGCGGGAGAGAGAGAGGTAAGATCGCATAGATGACGCGAAAGGGACAATGCACTTTGCTGCACTTTTCGAGTGCAGTGCAGTGCACACGGATCCGGTGCACTCCCTTTGCTCGTGTCGCGCGCGCGCACTGCGCGGAACCCGTTCCTCTGTCTCGCTCGCACGCCTGTTGCATCGGCGCGCGTGTGCACTGTTGCATCTCGCAAAAGGATGCAACTGCACTCAAGGCACCGAGGGCGAACAATATGGTGTGTGACAGGCCGGCCGGCCGGTCTCTCTCTGTTTGTAGTGGTTAGTTTCAAAGGATACGCGCGCAGGCCACAGGCGGGGCGGGGGGAACAACGTCGTTGGCCGCGAAGGGCGCAAAAAAGCGAAAGAAACGGGCGCGCGCGTTTGCCAAGTGCTTCGTCGTCGTCGTCGTCTGGTTTTATTTACCTTCAGCTTTGGTGGTTGTTTTGTGTTGGCTTTTGACGCACTTCCTTCCAGGTTTTTTTTTGGTTCCTCCATGGGGTTGCTCGCCCCCTTTCGCTCGGCACGCGCCACGTCGAAGCGATAAAATGCATCTGCGCGCATCGTCTGTGCCCCGCAGGCTGCACTCGCCTGCCGGTCGGGTCCCGTCCCGGAAACCTTGGCCTTGTACTGCGAGTTGCGGTGCGGTGCGAAAGGAAAGTGATGCACTTCGGACCGCGGGCCGGTGCACTTGACACGGGGCAACGCTACGTTCGCGGGGCATTTGATTTTGGCTGTTTAATTGGCGTATTCGTCCACCTTTCGGAGTCATCTCCCGAAGTGATCTCGATTCCTACAAAAGTGTCCAAATGTTGGAGATTGTTCCTGCACCCTATTTGTCGTTGAATGTTGTTAAAATAATCGACCCACTTGTGGGAGAAGAATGCAACAGAGCCAGAGAGCGGCAGCAATCAGACGAGAGAACAGCTTCAAACCCTAGGTCTCGGTGGCTGGCGGTCTCTTTGAAGCTTTTAATCAGCCCCCAATCGAGAGCGGTGGCCAAAAGGTGGCTTATGACACGCTCCGGGTTACGATTCGAGTTCTCTGTTTTCTCAAGTGGCACTCGGCTTTGGCGGCAAACCACTGGGCCACTGCCGAGGCTTTTGGGCTTTTTGATTCAAAACTTTTGTCGGCTTTTATTGACGCACCGCAACTCCACGAATTACTGGTGTGTGTCACAACGATCCTTTATTGTCTATGTGTCGTACGTATAATCTTTGTTCGTCTCATATTGACAATAACATGTCTTTTCGTCAGTGTCGTACTTTCCTCGCGCCCGTCAGATCTAGCGTCCTTTTAATGTACGGTTAACGGCTTTTTGTCCTCTCGTCTTCGCCAGTAGTCGTTTTCAATCAGCTAAGGCTTTTCTTTCGTTAGCTAAGTTTATTCTTTGTCAACTAGGCTCTGTTTCCCATTTTCTTATGTTATACTAAATAAATAAATATATAGATCTAAAACACAATGATATGCAACACGCGGGATACGGGTACGAGTTCCGTCCGGTGATCCGCGTTTGCGTGTGTTCTGTGTCTGATGAAGACGACTTCGCCGCTTAAAACAGGACGGACTTTCGGTTAGCTTTGTGCGCTGCGTTTCCTCTCTCAACCTGTGACACGACAAAGTCATCGCGATAGTTTTGACAATAAAAGCAATCCGCTCCGCTTTACACCGACAATTTTGCGATGATCCCTTCTCCTTCGAGCAAGGGGAAAGATCGATAAAGTTTGTGTGGATATCTTCAATTCGATAAAAAGCGGTTGAATATTTTTCGATGGTTAAACATTTATTTGAGCGGTTGATTCGTCAAATGAATGTATAAAATACAGTTTTGGTTGCAGAAAATTGGGAAATATGAAAAATCTATTTTCAAAGTGGTAGGTCTTCAACTCAAACGGTGCGATATTTGAAAAGCACATTACGATACGCGAAGTTAGGCGAACAAATCAGCAACCATTCGCGACTTTAAGACATAATTTCAAATTACCATTGCCAAAATGAAACCAGATCGAAAATGTACTCAAAACACCGGTCGACCGAATGGCTGTGGTTTTTTTACCAAAATTGTTTTTCACAAAAAAATGTTTTGAGTGAACTTTTCAAATAAATGTTCAACCATCGAAAACTATTCAGCCGCTTGTATTATTATTGGCCCCTTTTGTGGTTGGTCCCAATCTTTAACACGTTTTCCATCCACATTTTAAAGACCCCATCACATCGCCCGGGACCCTCGAACCCAAGTCGATCAGAAAGCCGTGGTGGGTGCATCCAAGAAGAAGTGCGCGTCGAATGCAAAAAACTGCATCGCCGTCGTCGATCCGTTTTTGCGCGTTGCGAATCCGCGAACCACACAGAGAGAAAGAGAGAGAGACAGAGAGAGAGGGTGATCTTGAAATTCTTCGATTTCAAGGTTAAAGCCGAAAAAGCGGCGGCGGGTGAGCCAAGCCGAGCCGTGTTTCACTTTTCAACGGCCGCGCAGCGGCAGCGTCAGCAGGAGGATGTTGTTGTGGCGCTGTGTCCTGGCCCTCCTCTTCTGTTGCCTTTTTGGTGGAACGTGGGAAGAAAAACGGAAGAATATTCTGCCGATGGTCGCGTCTCGATCTGCTTTTGGCTGGCGCGAACTTCTCCGCGGGTGCAAACGTTCGCATTAATGCTGTTGACGGAAAGCTGATTCACGCGAAATCTCGCGGGCTTTCCGGGGGTTCGCTCGTTGAGTCACTTTCTTGGAAGCTTGGAATGTTGCAGCTCGACGTCCACTGCAGAGGATGCATTCCCGGGCGCATTTTTGTGTTCCGCATTCACCGGAAGTGAATCACAACCCGGGAAAATACGCGCGCGCTCGTTCTACGGTCAACCAGCAGCATCCAGGATCCCCGTCGAAAGTCGTAAGCCGGGCATTTTCGGTTGGCTCACGCGCGCCTAGCCAGGATTTCTATTCCGCTGTGTGTGCGAGTGCGACTAGGCAATCGTAGATGGCTGTGTGTGAGTACGGTTGGGAGAAAGTGTGACGCTCAGCAGCGCTTTCTCACATCCATTTTCTTCGTTCTCGTCCGGACAAATCTTTGAGCGCAGGGCTTCATTCGTCTTTCTTAGTTGGCTGTTGTGGTCGATATTTGAAGTTGTTGCTAGTTGTAGTTTATCTGAAAGTATCCAGATTTGGGTGTATAATCCCGCTATTCTGAGGAAATTTTAAACGCTCTTTGTTAGAATGGTCGAAGAAGAATTGCGATATGTCTTGGTCTATTTTACAAATTGATCTTTCTGAGGAGTAGCCATAGCAGTCCAAAAGGATGTGGGCTACTGTGATGGTAACTCCACTCCACGAATGCGTTCAGCACACCTAACCTCCAAATTGATCCTTCAAGCGTCGTGTCTATTGGTCAACAAACGGTCCCCTTTAAAGACAAGGAATACGGCGCCAATGCTGCCGGCCGGGTCGGTCACAGGATCTTCGTACTCTCTAGGCCCGCTGTTACCTCCTCTCCCGAGTGTGTGTTTGGTGGAATAGAAAGTGTTACCCCTAACTCTGCCGATGTGCGGTTGTGTGTGTGAGTTTTTTGTGACGTTCATCGTCCTCTCGACGTCTATCCTTGTACGGGGCTCCCTGTGTGTACGGTGTGCTCCGTCTCGCTCCCTCTGCCATTATCTGCTAGTGCGCCTGCGTCGGGCAGCTCCTAATACCGGTGTGTGCGTGTGTGTGTGTGCGTGGGTCAAACAAACGTTGTGCACCGCGATGGCGTCCTTTTGCGCGACCCCTTGCTCCTTGCTGTGGTGTGTAGCCCGCCCCACGGGGAACAATGGGGGATCCACACAGGCGAGAGAATCCTTGCAGCTTTTTCGATTGCAATTTCGCGCTGTGTCCTCGCTGCTCGCTGATTCCTTCACGCTCTCTTCCCCTGTTCGTTCGTTCGTTCTAACGCCGGGTAGTGAAGGGTCCCGGACACGGAAAGCGTCCTGGAAGCGAACTCCTCGCGGATGTTACGCTTGTTGGCGCGTATCCTCTGCCAATGGCGGCTTTCTTGCCGGGTCGCTACTGGGTCTCTGTGTGTGTGTGTGTGTGTGTGTGTGTGTGGACGAGCGGACGTTTGTTGTCGGCCCGTCGTCAACCGATGATGGGACACGCATTGATTCTATCACTTTCTCACGACGCGGCTCAGTCAGTCACAGTAGTATGAGTGTGGTCCGAAAGATGGATGGTGACACACGCCACGCCGCTCCATTCGGATATTGACGTTTGGCGGGGAACAAAATTGTCCTTTGCGGCGCCCCCCCATGACAATTGGTTTAAAGAGTCCCCGAGCTCCCCATTCGGCTTGTGTCACTCTCGCTTTTCTCCGTTGGATTGTTGGAAAAGTCCCCGGCCACACCAGCCGGTTCCAGTTGTTCGGGGACACGCACACGACGCTCGCTTACCCATACACGCACGCCGGAACCGGGCCCGTGTTCCCGAGGGTGGTGGTGTCCCGTCCCGAGAGGACGCGCCGCGCGTGGTGGCGAAAGAGAGTCGCTCGCCAGGCTGACAGTTTCATCGGCACTCGGTTCCAAACCAGACGCGCGCGGGGCTCGTATTACGTTCCCAAAAACAAAACCCATAGCTAAATCAGAAGCAAAAAAACCTAATAAGGCAACAGGACCCCGGATCTGGAAAAAAATCCTTCACCCCCTTTTGGCGCCAGCAGCACCCATCACCTCCCTCTTTTGGCTTTCCAAGTTCGCGCGCGGCGGAACAAACGCGGATTTCGTGTTCAGTTTTCGTCGGTGGCTTTCGGTTCATCATTTCGCGTTCATTCGAGGCATTCAGTGTTTCAGATTTTCGGCAGCCAGTCCTTTTGTTTCCAAAAATTGCGGTACCCCCAGCGCCTTGGTTGGTACACACTTCCAGGATACCCTCTATTCTCCGGTGCGCGCAAAACCAGCAAACCTCAGGGTACGCAATCCTCATCCGACGACGGAGCGACGACGGTGCGTGTCACGCCGAACCACACACACACACACACCAACGCGTGCATCCGAGGAAAAGGGGGCGCCGAGAGGTCTCGGCGTCCGGGGACAACAGTTTTCCCGCTTGACGTCACTACATCAGGCGCATCGGCACGCGCGCCATGTTGCTTTATTGGTTCGAGCGTTCGAATTGTGGTTTGGTGTTCCGATCGTAGTGTGCACCGGTTGCTGTGGGTTTCAGTGCTTCGATGTATTGTCGTCCTTGAGAACTGCTCGAGCTGGTGGAAATCGATAATGGTGGAAAACTGAACAATTTGTGTGAAATGGCAACGCATAAAATGTGTGGTCTAATGGTTCCGCACACACACACACACAGACCGGGGTCCGGGGAGCTCTCACGGTGTCACGCGGATCGGATTTTCACGCGGCCAGAGGCGGGGATGCGTTCTCTCTCTCTCCTGGGGGTCGATGAACTTCCGAATCCGAGCGGGTGAAAAACCGGGGAACGGAAGGGCCGGATTGCGCGTTTTCCCGCCAGGTTCATCGTCCTGTGTTTTTCGGCACAATCACCACCGGCACCGGCACACACCTCCTCTCTCACAGGCGCACTAGATGAACGACCAATGAACACTGTAGAGATGAACTCTTCTTATACTCCGGAACAGTTTGCCGGAAGTTTCTTTCCGGGCAGAAAGATCGTCCCCCAGGCCGGGATGGGAAATCAGTGCCCATCGCTCAAAGATCCGGCTTTGCGACACACACGAGAGACGGGTTTTTGACACTTTATAACGTTAGCATGGAAAAGCATGGCGGTTCTCATCTCTCTCTCTCTCTAGGGCGCACGACGAAAGGTTATTGGCTTACTCCACAAGGAGCGGGTGGCGGCTCACGGCCCGGCCACTATTTAAAGGTTATGTCGCGCGGTGTTTTTTCGCTGCCCTGGTTAAAGATCTTCGATTTTGCCTCTTTCGGGGGTCGGCCCCCGGGTGTTGCGGCTTCGTCGTCGTTCCGATGACCCGATGCGCAGATCGTTAGCAAAAACAGTCAAATTGTTGGAGGAGCCCAACCGCAAAACGTGGCTCTCCTGTGGTTGCTCCGGCGGGTCCTTCTGACACTCGATTTGTTTTTCGAACTCCACGAGCGGCGGGAGGCGGAAGAGATTAGGAAAACGGAAACCACAGGAACGGGACAGGACAGGAACACCCAGCCACGGGTTCAATGCCAGTTAATGGGTGGGGCGCCGCACATACGAGGGCTGTCCAAAAAGTAGTAAGACATTTTATTTTCCGCAGGCTTCGTATGTTCGATTCTCGTTTTTTTTGCGCCAGGTTGCTGACAAGTTCGGCTATTTTGAGTAATCGATCAATTTTTGACAGACGTTTTACTTGGACGTGTTTTGGCTCATTTTCGATTTTCGATGTCTGCTCAAAAAAATGGATGGCAAAGAATCTGTATCAAATTTTGTGTGAAAAACGAAATTAAGTGCGCGGACGCATTCCGAATGTTGACTGTGGCTTATGGTGAAGCTTTTAAGACCAAAAGCAGCGTTTATTGGTGGTTCAACATTTTTTCAGAGGGCCGACAAGATGTGAACGTCGAAAAGCCAAGTTTGGTCGAATATGATGGTTTTGCTTATAGTTTTCTTCGATTGCAGGGTCGTGGTGCATCTTCGGTTGTTGCCAAAAGATAGAACAGTCAATAACGAATATTTCCTGCAAGTTATGCGCAATTCGCCCGGATTTGTGGGAAACCCAAAATTCGCGCTCCAGCTCAAATATCGTGATTTCTACGCGAATTTTTGGCCAAAACAACACACTAATGATGCCAATGCTATCGTATTCTTCAGATCTGGCCCCAGGTGACTTTTTCTTATTCCGGAAACTGAAGGAGGCCATGAAAGGACGAGTTTACGATACGATTAGGAGATAAAGACGGCATCGCCGATGAGCCAAATCTTGTCCAAGCAAAACAGTTGTCAAAAATTGACCGATTACTCAAAATGGACGAACTTTCCACCATAAGTCACTGACATATTTAGCAACCTAGCGCAACAAATTGATAATCGGATATACGTTGCCCGCGGAAATTCGAATGTCGCGAAACTTTTTGATCAGACCAAGTATGTGTGTCGATACCGACGGGTGGTGCCTCAAAAACATTGTTTTTTCGGTCGCTATAGGCGTTTTGTGGCTCTCGAGGCTCTCGAGTCGTTACACTTGAAGCTTGCATGCAGCTAATGCACTTTCTAGCCACGTTCTGCCCACCACACTTGTACACTGTGCCCGCCGTGGGGCAACTATTTACGTGTAGTTGATGGGGTAATGAGGTACCATTCACGATAATTCGATTAGCAAAACAAGCACCTCTGGGGCTCTGGTGTCCCTTCGGGCTATGACCGTGTCTCGCTTTCGCTGTACTTCTTGTGCAAACAAGCCGGGGCCGGGTCAAGATTTTGTCTAAATCCTTTACGTGTTTGGTTCCCGTTAACACACAGACTCTCTGGGACTTGGCTGCCTGGGATCGAAAAGAGGATGCATTCGTTGAGTGCGGCAACAATTGAACATAATTGGCGCTGGGCTGGACTGGGCGCAGCGAACAATGATTGGCGCACGCAACGCTGATCCTTCCGCCCCGGAATTCGGAAGGTTCTTTTTCACAACGCATTCGTTTCCGTTTGCAACGTTATTGATCCAAACGCACTTCAATCTTGCTTTAATGTTCAAAATGTTCGGTAACATCGCTTCCAATTCCTTTGGGTGGTGCCCTCGAGGGGCTGGTGAAGGGCTCCGATGTGTATCCGATACGCGCCCATTAATTTAAGTCGATTTACGATGGCATATTTTCCAAAAATAAATATTCGTCGCTGCCCGATGGGAAAGTGTGACCCTCCTCAGTGGCTATGGCTGGCTGAGAATGAGACCGATTGATATGCCACCTGCGGTTATGCTTGCGGCTATGCTTGCTTGCTATTTTGGCTATGCTTGCGGCTATGCCGAAGCATAGCCAAAATTTCTCCTAATTGCTGCCAGCGATAGCGATATCGTTCGGCGATCCTTTAATGGCGCCTTTAGAGGGCGTATATTAATTATCTAGAATTGTGTCCAAGATACGTTTGCATAAGAGATACGTTCTGTTCGAAGGACTTACTTTTGGAAGCGTTTCCATTGCCATCATCCCAACGCATCCCAAACCGTGGAAACCGGATCGAATTTTGCGTGAGGTTACTTCTTCTGGCGTGTCGGGTTGGTGTTGGTGCGACTGTTAGACAACTGTTCCCTCGGAATAGAAGGGTGATTAGAGAGGGTCGTGGCACACGGGTGTCATTTCACCAAACTCTCCCGAATTTAGGGGTCGCGGTCGCCCGGAGTCTTAGACTACGCGAGACAGGACGGGACCAGTGGTATAAAAAACCCTGTTGGCCTGTTCCTAGGCGGCCCCTCTCCAACGTACGGCTGCTGGCACTGAGTCTGGCAAAAAAGGATTTTTTATTCTTCTCATTTCTCAAACGTGTTTAAATACACGCCTGAATGACTTTCCGGGGCTTGTTGCCTCGGCCGGAGTAGAGAGGCAAATGATGGTGGGGTAAGAATTGAAAAACTATATATTGTGAAGAATAACGGCGCGCAAGCAGAAAACACGTTTGGGCCGGCGTTCCGAAACTAACATTATGTATTAAGTAACAACTAACAATGTCTTTTGAACTATTATAAGAATATTACTACGAATATGTTCATTTTATGTAATTTATATTGAAATAACCCTGTGGCCAATATGTCGGTGATTTACGTTCGCTGTTTTAAACTTTTCGTTTAACGAAATTATCCAAAATCCACGAAAAGGTTCCTGGCGAGCCTCAAATTCCACCAGGACACAGTACACAGAGGAGTGTCCACAGGCGGGACACGGCGGCGGGAGTTCCTGTGCGCGGCTTAACGCGTTTCTGCGAAACGACGATGATCCGCCATTTGCTTTCTAGGAAAGAGTCACTCTTTCACCATCGCGAGCGCGCGCGTCTTCATTTTGACGCATCTTTCTTTCATCTTTCGCACTACCATTGTGTTAGAGCTCCCCGATTATATACACGGTGCCGGCGCCGGCGGCGTGTCGTGGGCACACGCACGCCTCTGTCTGTCCTATGATTAGCGAATCTGTGCACACGCAAACTCGCGCTCAGCGGATACGCAAACAATCAAAGCGCGAAGAGTTCTCTCTCGCGCATGCGCGCGCGTTATCTCGCGCGACTGGCTTATTGTGAGTGTCTCTCGGTCTCCTCCCGCGTGTGCCAGATACCACCACCCCCCCGGCGGCGAGTGTGATTTACGCTCACCGCGCACACGCGACCGCGAGACTTCAATTTTTGCCGTGGTTTGCCAATTTAGGCAACGAACTCGGTTTTACCGTTACTACTTTCGAAGAGGTGTTGTAAAATGCTGAATGCCCGATTGTGGTGTTGTTCCACTGTGGCTGTTCCTCCGGCTTTGTTTAGTGGTCACTTGAACGATACCGCCCCAATCAAAGAACTGGCCTTACGCGCGTATCCTTTACAGGCGTTACCTTTCAATTGATCGATGTCCTGAAGAACAGAAAGCTTCTTTCCGAAGCCGACGCAGCTTTTAATTCGCATCGCAGTACCCTTTGACAGCGCGGTATGGTGTGAAGCCCCCCGACAGTGATTGCTAACAAAAGCAACCCTGCTCGGCGTGGTGGAGTGCACAGTAGTCTATCTTTTCGTCTATTTTTGACATTTTCATCCAAGTGAGCTTCCGATGGAGGTGAAACCGGTCAGTACTTATTAAATCGCCGAACTAAAATTGGAAATTGATTGGAATTGTAATGGTGATAACGCTATTGGGCGTGAGTAATGTGCACAGTTAGTTAAGGATTACTAACGAAATTACTGTCTCGAGTGCAGAGTCGTCTATCTTCTGAAATTTGCATCCAAGTAATCTTCCGCAGGACGAAGAAGAAATCGGTCAGTAGTTCAATTCGTCGAACGCACAGAAGGAAGGAACTAAAAGTGAAGATTTTTTGGAATGTTAATAGTGATAACGCTATCATGGGCGTGAGTAACGCGTGCACGAGGAGGTTAGTGCACGTGAGAATGCGTGAGCAAGCAGTGTGAGCTCATGTTGGTGGCGCTTGAGAATCGCGAGGAACGCTTTGGCGTTGTGATGGGGTTGATGAAACGCTTGAATCCGGTTGAAAGATTCCGGCTGTGAAGATCGCTCAGCGCCGCGCGGATTATCACACGACGAAGCAAGCGTAGAGTGGTGAGTGCTTTGTGAGTCCGAGAGTCGGATTCAATGAAACGCGCCGATGGTGACCCACCTTTTCGGGCGCCTGTGCCTGTGCCAGTGTGTGCGTTTCTAAGCGATTATATTATATTTTTCAGGCCAAAAACGTTCCCCGATGCCGCACGATCCAGAACTTGTATAGTGGTCCAACAATTCTCCGCATGCTCTTCGTCGATTCGATGTTGTAAACGCCACCGGCCGGCCTTTTCCGGGGCATCATCTCGGGAGTTGTGTGTCTCTCGTTTGGACCTTTGTGCCAAAGGTTTTTTCCACCGCTATAGGGATTTTAATTTCTCTTTTGGGCACGACGAATACAGGGCAGGCCGACACACCCTACCGCATTTGTCTTGCTGGCCCGCTGCTGTGGCCGCTCCTTTGCTCCGTGCACTGCGTGTATGCATTGCCTACCTGCAATAATGCGATCCGTTTTTGGCAAGATCGTTAGAGAGAGCATTATATGTTCCGGACCGGGACAAGCCGGGCGTTTGTTTTTGGGCCTGCGAAGGGCAAAAAGAATTGGAGAATGATCCTACGAGTGCGTGCGTGCGTGTGTGCGACCACGCTCGGCTCAGCTTCTTTCTCAGTCGTTCGCTCGGCCGTTCTAAGAAGCTCTCTCTGCCTCTTCCGCCGCCAAGGGGCAGCGCTGCTTGCTGCCATCCTTTTGTTTCTTGCATGCCGCAGCCGCAGTCCAAGATTCACGTCCCGCACCACTCGTTCGCACCGTTCTTGCTCTCTCGTTCTCTCTCGTTCTCTCGCTGTTTCCTTTCGCTAGAAGCAGCATTTCCCGTCGGATCAGATCGGTTGGTCGGGTTACGTTCTGTTCTCTTTTCCTGCGCTGTGCTGCGAACGGGGTGTTGTGTGCGTTCGCAACGTGGAATCAAAAACGTGGCTGTGTGTGCGTGTGCGGTTGTGTGAACCGGGGATGACAAAAAACCGTTCCATTGGCACATCAGGAGACAAGAGCTAGAGAGAGCGAGTGAGAGCGAGGGAATGGTAAGAGTGATGGAGAGTCGAAAAAGCTGGTGCTGTTGCTTCGCGAAGCAATTACCGCTCCGGATCCGGAGTCCGGGGCCGGGTTGCGCACTGCCTGAAGCCGATGAGTCAGTTTTAGTTCTCAAAGTACAACCGACCGGTGAAGACAACACGCGGGATCGAGGAGCCAACGGCACGACCGACGTCACGGAGAACCGACACAGAGTGTGCGGAGTGCGCGTTGCGTTTCTTTTTCGTTCCGTTTCGTTTCGTTTCGAATCGTGATTTGTTTGCTCCCTTCCGATTTTGGCAACTCCCCACACACAGCGAAAGAGACCTTATACTGTGAGCACCTTAAACGCGCGGCCAATGTGTTGTTGCCGGTTGTGTTGGTAGCGCAGAGTGTTTGTTGTGTGGCTCGAAAATTCCAAATTGTTCGTCCCGCTTTTCGTCGTCGCCGTCGTCGCCGTCGTCGTGCCCCCTTTCGGTGGAGTTTTCTAATTTTCCAAATTTTGTGCGCGGTGCCGACCGAAGGAAGCAAAAAGATAGAGAGAGAGGTTAAAAAGGCGCGCGCGCTCCTACCTCCTGAGCTGTGTGAGGTACTTTTTCCCTCACAATAATCGCAGCACCGCGCCGCGCGATTCAGCAACAACAAAGTGTGGGTTTTTAGTTCTTAGAAAATCTGTGTTCTGTGTTTGAGCAAAAACCAAAAACGAAAAAAACCCGACACACACAATCCACGCGGCGGACGCGCATTTTTACTCACCACCGTCGTCACCATAGAAATGCACACACACCCGGGAAAGAACGGAACAGCAAGGGCGACAGAGCGAGAGAGAGGGAGTGAGAGAGAACAGATGTATGAATATGAGTAGTGGAACGCCGCCAAAGGGAAATAGAGAGAAGTTGGTCGAGGTAGGCGAGAGCGAGAAAGCCTCTAGCTAATATGTGGGACGCGCACGCGAGAGGAGCAAAGGAAAGTTAGGGAATTCATCTTCGAAAACGCCATCCTCCGCGTGTGTAGGAACCCTCTCAGTTTGTAGGATTTTCCGTACTACTTCTGTCAATCGGTGGCGGCGGCGGCGGCAGTGCTTTAAGGGGCGTGTGTGCATCCGGGAAATAACCGGGCGATTCTAAAAATTCGGACTCCTGTAGAGCTCCCCCCACAGGGTCCGTTCCCCGACGACGTTTTGGAGTCACAAGCCTTTTGGGGTTAGCTTAGGAACTTAGGAATGTTCCGGCAGCTGGCTATGATGGATGGATGAGCTCTCCCTTCCGCTAGCGAGCCGGCCGGGGTGTATATGTGTGTGGGAATCGATGATCATGCATTGAATTTATCGTGCGTATCGTTTTTACCCGGAGCTACCGATAAAGTTTGAACTACACAACTACAGTCGCAGTCTGCCATCGGCAGTCCCCAATACCGCCGCACGTCCAAAACAGACCGGCACCGGGCTCTTGCTGTCACTTGCTTTCAGAGTAACGGGCACCATCACAATTCGTTTCCGCTATGTCCTGCGGATATGGAGTATATTACCAAAATTAGTTCAGAAGAGAAGTTCAATAATAGGAACTAATTAGCCATGAAAGGGGTGAACACTTTTTTGGGAACGTGTGTGTGTGTGTGGTTAAAAGGCGTGTGTTTCGTACCATTATCTATTGTCTACAACTTCACTAACTGTCTTTTCTCTACTTTACGGATCTACCATCCTGTTTCGTCGGACCCCCACAGAACCTCTAAGAAGGTCGGTCAGTTTCGAAAGATTTGAGCCAACCAGCGCGCCAGCACCGACCGAACCGGAACCGGAAACGAGGTCGGACCGGAAAAAAACGAGAAAACCTCCGCCGTCGCCGTGTGCTGCGCTCTCGAGTTTTGTTATCCGCAGCTTTATGTTTTATTGCTATTATTATTACTACCATTATTGTTGTTACTACTGGTTTAAGCGGCATAAAACGTTTGCGAAACGAAGATACTTTTAGTGTTTGGGGCGCGATCGAGTTGTCGAACAGCACACCACCATAATCGATCGAACGCAACAGAAAAATCGCAAAAACAACGAACCATTTTGGAGAGAAAGTACACACACCGGGCGCGGCCGCCGGTTCATCATCTCATATCGATCTTTCTCCACCTCGCGAGATCCTCGTCGTCATCGTCGTCGTCGTCGTCGGTGGTGTGTGTGTGTGTTTGTGTTGTGTGTGAAAGTGCCACTGAAAGTGGGAGGCGGTGTTGGAGGTGTGTCGTACGTCACCCGAGACCCGTCCGTCAGCATTATTGATCGATCGATCGCGCGCTCGCTTGGGCTAGAGAGAGGAGGAGTTCGTGCGACAACAGGAGGAAGATCAAAAGTGCATTCTATTGGCCTAAGGCTTGAAAGCAGCCCCATTCCAAGGTCGAGGTGCGCGCGTGCGTGTGAATCAAATCGAGCGCAGCCCGGAAAAGGAGTAGCTAACGCGCGCACATAACACGATGGCGTCGAATATGGAGCAATTTTCCGAACTAGAGCTATCGAAGGAGGATCGCGAGCAAATCTTCGACCCACCGCTGGACGCTCCGAAAGCACAAAATGGTTCCAGGTGAATATCGAAAGCAGTTTTAAAATGTAGCTCTCTTGTTAGCTTTTTCTTGTAGGAGAAGAATGTGGACACGTAACCCGTGACTGGATGGCGCAGTGAGTGGACGCCACAGGGAATCATCTCCAAACCACCCTCTCTTTAGGGGTGTGAATCATATTATTTCGTCCTTAATTCGTACTCTCGTTGCGCCACTAGTGGGCCTGTGGCTTAGGGGCTGCAGTGTTTGTAATAAACTACCTTCCCTTCCTGTGAGACACAGAGCCCGCTAAATACACTCACAAATGTTCGCAAAAACGCGCGGCGCCGCCATCAACAAGGACTTTTTAGGTTCAGCCACCACTGGGCATGGTTTCCGTGGTGGCAGCAGCAGCCGCCGTGTAGCCCTCTTTCTTCGTTGGCTCGGCGCTTCCTACACACAGAACACGGCCCAATTCACTTTCATAGTGCTACTCTCCCTCGCGTTTCCCTCTCGCCCATGAACCTTGGTTCGGCGGGCCCGGGTTCGTTGTTAGAATTCGGTACCATTCATTTTCTCATTACTTCCTTCGCCCTTCGCTCGCTCTGATGGAACATGCGGATCTCGATCGTCGTCGTCGTCGTTCCTTTGGCAAAAACCCGACGTGGCGAAACAACAACCAAACGAGAGGGAAAAAAAACCATTGCCGAAAACCCATTCCGTTTCGGGGCCCCCCGGATCATGTCGTACCTTTTTTTTGCGGCACGGTCTATTTAAGCACATGTGTATTTGAAGGTTAGGTTAGGTTGCCCCGCGCGCTCGCTTCCGTCGTTCCGACGACGAGGAACGGACCAATTGAAAGCCCAAAATTTTAACCGCCACTGCTGCGCTGCAGTTGCTTTTAACCGCGCTCTTCTGCTGCTGCTGTTGCTGTTGATTTCACCGTCTTAGGGGTGAATAAGGAGCGCCAACACGAGAAAGAGAGCAGTCTCTTTTGGTATGGTTTTGAATTTTTGGCCTAACAGCGAACCCGAGCGCCCCCGGTAACATCATTCACCGGATCCGGATACCTGCTCACACGGCGGCCCGGCCCCGGGAGTGCTTACAGAAGGATGCTTGCTTATCCATCTGCGCTTGTCCCGCGCGGTTTGAAGACAGCAAAAATAGGCCTGTTTGTTTAAATATATGGTCTGTACCGAGAAAATTCCCAAACGATCCACAACTACTGGTGGAGGTGATGTGCCTAAGAAAGTTGGCCAAGGTTCGATGGGCTCGCGTCTCATAAAAAACGCGAGTCTAGGTGGGGGACGATGGACGATGATTTGGTGTGCATTTCCACACAAGACGCTTTGTTAATGGCCCACAAACTTGAAGAACTAACTGTTTACTAGTTTTTGAAATTGATTTTAATTCGCCATCCCATCGGCCAAGGTCCGCGTGGCCTTTCTCAGACGATAGTGGCGACTCTCTAACTGTGCTATCCAGTATTTGTGTTTGTTTCTTCTGCATCCGCAATGGAGATCCTCTTCGACCTGTTCTCTTGGTGAGACAAGATAGCAAATGGCATGACAGAGAAGGAGAACAGAACCAGAACAGGAGGGCTATGGCTGCATTTATCACCTGTTCGTTTCCTGTGTTTGTCTGGCGCAATTGGTGGTGGGCCAGCAATCTGGTTTGGAAATCCAGGGCTTTGGAGCACTGGAACCACCGACCGACCGCGGGGTAATTTGCTTTATTTTTCAATTTCCCTTTCTTGCGTGTCTGCGATCAGCGACACAGCAGCGGCAGCAGCAGGAGCATCCCGAAAATCTGCACTTGCCAATTGGTGCGACTATCAGGACCTCCTCCACCGTATGTTGCGCCGTGTGCAGCGGAACGCGAGCATCGGATCGCGTCGGACCCGCGTCGCAATCTTCACTCTCCTAACCTTGATTGTGCACCACTTATACTATCATCATCATGCCGCGGGAGTCGTGTCTAGAACCGTTTTTTTTTGGGTCGGTTTGTTTCGGACGCTCGAAAGGGAAAAGCGCGACTGAACGCGAACCTTCTGTCTGCCTCGGCTCAGCTCAACCTTGGCCACAGGACACGACACAAGCAAAAGGTGCGAACGTCGTCGTCGTCGTCATAGCTGTTGTTTTTTTTCGCAAACCACCGTCTGCTGGCTTTCTTCCCATCCACGATCAATTTCGTTCCTTCAGATTCGGTTTGAGGCCCTCCGCTTGTGTGTGTGTGTGTGATTGGAATTGATTCTTTAACTACTATTTTCTCGTTTATTTTTTATTGTCTCTGGCTGGCCCCTCGGGCGCGTCCCGATCTACGGCTGGGGATGGTGTAGGGGGAGGTGTGTGTGGAATCCGCAGACTGCAGCAGAATGCATGCATCCTTCCGAGAATCGGCGCGGATGGGTCGGCTTTTTGGCTGTCTTTTCTCAGGGTGCAGACTAACCCGCCGGTTATTTCCGTCGCGATGGCAGCAGCGACCTTGAATTTTTGGACAGGATTTAAGGTTTGCGATTTCTCTGCCTCGGTCGTCGGCGTCGTTGTGATGTTAGAAGCCAGTTCGCCGAAAATGGCGCCAAATAAAATCATTCTACACATCACTTCACTTTCCCTAACTTGTGAGCGTGAGAGCAAGCGTGATTTAAATACCATTTTCAGCAATTCGTTCAGCAACGGTCATTTTAACCATCGGACACGTTGCGCTTTGCGAGCCGATGGGAAAAGAAACGGACGGAATATGCAGCAGAATGTGCAATCTTAGCAAATGCCGCCGACGAGCGCGCGCGTATCGTCTTCAGTTTCGCGCGCCAAGAAAAGAAGCATTATTTTTTGCTGCAATGGCACAAAAATTGGATCTCTTCGTACCGTGGAGAACCGTTGACACAGTTCCCACCACACACACTCCTCCCACTGCCTGCTGTCGATCCGCGACCGATCCTGTGCCGATCCGAGAGGTATGCGCGAGAGAGGTGTTGGTTCTTGAATCTGAGCGCGGCTATGGCAAAATGCGCGGCCCTGAATGGAGATCAAACCCATTCACGTGTTATTATGTAAGTGGAACCCGCAGCAGGGTATATCGTTACGCCACGAGCGACCGTGCTCGGCCACGTCCTGCTCCCTCGGGGAGAGGAAGTCGGGAGCGCACAGGACACAGGAGGAGGACAAAAAGTGCAATGTACGTGTTGCTCTGTTACTCAAGCAACCACGGCGGTTCTTGGAGAATGGAGCGGATGTGGTGATACCTTTTCTTGCGTCCGCCGCTTACGCGGGTTTCCAGGACTTTTGTGCGCGGCGGAGTACTGTTTCAGGCTACTTTTTGTGGTTGAGTACTGGAAGTACTAAGAAAGCCAATTTCACTGGCCATCTTCGAGCAGTTCTCCGCCTAGATCAGCCTATCCGGAACCTTCGTCGAACCGTTCGGAGAGAAGGAAATTCGCTTTCTAACCAAGTAGATCATCAAGAAGATCGCACTTTTCGCGCAAGGACAGACGGGAAGTAGGAGGTAGTGTAGCGCCCTTTTCATATATTTCCAAAAACCAGGGCCAGGGAAACGAACTTTGCTTCAAGTGTCAATCATCGCTCGTTTGGGGTTATTACGCGAACGCGGACGTCTTTTTCGCTCCGCTCGCAGATTCCCAACCGAAACAGATATCCCTGTTTGAGTCGCTCCATCCTGTTCGGTCCGGGTCTCGTATGAATATCCTTTTCTTGCCTTGCCGCTTTGCGCTGCTTTGTAGATTCTCCTTCCCAACCAAACCGACCGACCAAACCACATTCAAAAAAAGTTTCCAAATTTCTAAACCATCCTGTGTCGAGCGAGCCCCGTAGAGAGAGAGCGAGAGAGAGCACGTGCAAATCATCGGTGATGGTGCATCGCTGCCGAAAACGGGAAGCTCTCCTTCTCAGTGGCCTTTTTCGGTAGAAAGGGTCTTTAGCCCTGGACTCTGGCGCCCAACGGGTTTGCGTTGCCTGCCTGTGAGTTGTGTGTGAGCTAACTAACTGGACACTGAAGGGCCTTATACGCGGTGATAGTATAGGCGACACCGAAACGAATGAAAGAGTGCGGAAGCCGTCACAACCCGGGCTGATCGACGGGTCGACGAAAGCGGTGTAACGCGCCGAAAAAAAAAATGCAGGCAACGAACGAAGAAAGATGGAAATTGGACAGATTCTCATCAAAATTTGGCACTGGCTTGGAACGGAAGAGATCGGGCTTTTTTTCTAGCTTTTCAAGCAGGCGCCGCCGCGCTTCCCTTCTCGGTGTTCTGACGGCCACGAGGACGCGGCGGGGACCGCGGAACGATGCGCGCGGTGGATCTTAACGAGATTTCGGAACGGGAATTCCGAAACGGCGGTCAAGCTAAAACTTCGCCAAATTTTGTGTGTATTCCAAGCCTCTTCGAGCGGTTAAAGGGAAGAGCGAGCAGCAGTATGACTGTGGATTCAACATTTTTCCGCGGTAGAGAGGAGGAAGCCGAGGAAGGATAATCGCGCCTAGAACAAAGATGTGTGATCCCTCACGTCATGTACGACAACGAGTTTACCAGGGCGTTAAAATGCGTTTCGCTCCAGGCGCTGCCGCCGCCTCCTGCTGAGAGCCTTTGAGTCCTCGGACATACAGGTACTTGGCAACAAAGAAGAACCGAAGATCGATCGGTATAGGATTGGGTCCAATCACAACAAAATTTGAATACTGATCGGTAAGCAGCCAGCTGCTGGGTACTGATCGAACAAGATATTGGGCCTCTTGTACTACACGGGGCCGTGTGTAATGATCTCCATCGCTGATAGAGAGAGTGTTGCAAGGAGGAGCGTGCAACGATCGACTGAAATCGACTGAAGGTGTGCTGGGAAATGGAAAGGCTCTAAAACACTTCCCACAGAAACCTAGACCCGGGTACAAAGACAGATGCGCAGACGCTGACGCTCTCTCTATCCCTGATTAACGAGAATCAAATAAGGACTCTGTTCGAAGTCATCTGCTGCACATGCAAAGAGGCAAACAGGAACAGGAAACACATCACAACACTTACCAGAGAGAAAATGTTTATGCGACATTATGAGTTCAGCCTTCAGCCACTGGTGTGCTGTGCCGAAATAGGGTGAGAACCAGAGAGGAGCGGACATAGGGAGGACCTCTCCGGTCGCCGCCATGATTGTCAGTTATCTTTTCTTAGTGTCGGCGCGCGCTGGGGAGTAATTCGGATTCGCCGTTCTTCAGCCGCCGAGGGGCTTTTTCTTGTGCTACAAATTGAGAGACCCCTCGCGAGGCGATCTCTCTGTGTTCCTCATCATCTCTAGAAGAAGGACCTGTGGATCAATTCGTGATCTTCTCCCGGGGTGTCCCCCGTGCAGTAAAAATTATTGCAATTCTTCGTCAGGTGTGTCAATGATGGGCGTACATGAATGGATCGAGTCCCTGTACTGGCTCTGGTGGTGGTCGTGGCGATAGGGAGCGTGAATTGGCGAAGGGCGAACCGCCGAAAATCTGGAAAATAATAACACATTCCGTGCGCCGTCTCCGCGCGGATGCAATTTTGTTGTTTGGCTTGCTGATGATCACATTCATTCACATGTTTTTGTTCCAATACTTGTGACGTGATCTTCTGCAATTTATTTATTTATTTATTACAAAAAAATAATAACGGGCCTAACTGTGACAATTAATAACTTAACATAACTCTTTGAACTAGAACTAACACTAAAACTAAACACAGCTGGCGAGAAAGGAACGCGAAAAACTCTAGCAATCTTTTTGAACAATTCTTTCTTGATTTCAATTTTTCATCACTCAGGATGTTTTGTAATGCGTGGTGCAAGGTCCGTATTAAGGTGATGGAAGGTGGATGCATTAAAACTTCTCAACCAAGCTCCCGGACTTTCTAGCGAGTCACTATAGACGTGTCTGTCCTTTCGTGTGTGTCGATGGAACACAACACCTCTTCTGTTGGCCGATTCCTGTCGTTTCTGGTCAATCGCTAGCTTCAAACTGCGCGGTTGTTGACAGTAGAGATCTGAATTTAGTGTTTAGCCATACGGAAGCAACTCATAATAAACGATTCCTTTCAAGTCCCACAGTACAAGTACACAGTAGAAGCTTCCTGGCCTTTAGTCCCGGTTTGCCAACCGATTAAGCTGGTTCATCACGCTTAGACCACGCGATCGTTTTCACACAGTATTGTCGTATGTATCCCATTTCACATCCCCAGTACCCATCCGTTTAAGAAATGGGTCGATTTCGTTCCGTTTGGCCAAAAATTCCTAGTGGAAATTCGATCCATCATGATTTTTTGTGTAAATTGGCGTGGCATCCCAACATCGAGCTTCTTTTCAAATCTATCTTTGCGCAAATGACTTAAAACTGTTTGATGCTTAATCTTTAGCTCCTGGCCGGTGCTCTGACTACTAACATGCCGATCAACTTTGATTATTTCTGTGATTTTATCATTTTTCTGGGCGAGGTGCATCTTTAACATCAAGAGCTAGTTACGGGTCATTATGTCCGGTGGGGCGCATTTATTCTGAGTTCCAGTTTGGGTTGTCATCTCAAAACAGGAACAGAAGCAGAGAAGTAAAAGTGAGCAAGGATTGTCGGCGTTTTAATACGGGAAGTCAAGATCTTAAGTGGAAACACAGCTTGAACCGGACCGTCTACGGTGTTGGAGTTTTTGTTTTGGAGAGTGTTTGGATAATTAGAATAACATTGGGACATTTAGGACAATTTCATGCCCCTGAAACTGCGATTTACGCCACATTCCATCATCAATATTTGCGCGACCTTCGAACGGTTTCTGGTCGAAGTAACACGAGGCTTCAGCAACGCGAACCCCACGCGGCCTAGGCAACAAACTATTTGGGCGCAGAGCGGCACGCGTTATATGTTGGATTGAATGGACGAAACGCGCACCGCGCTCTGGTGGTGGGCCATAACCGTTCGCCCCGAAAAACCGTTCCCCGAAAAAACATCCCATGTGCTAATGGAAAGCTCAGCTCACCATCGTCTGGGGTCCGTTCACCTCCGTGAAATATATAACTGGGCCAGGGCCCCCGGGACGGGACTTTGGGCGGTGATGAAAATTCACCGTTTATCGATGGTTCACTATTTTTATATAGCACCGTGCTTTATGCTGGAGAGATTACCATTGGTTCTCTCCACCCGTCCTATCACATATCAGTTAATTAATAATTAATGTTTTCTTTACGCCACCTCTTTTCTTCTCTTTTCTTCCAGGTAAGCATACAACGCTCCGAGTGCGCCCAAGATACCGGTTTAAGTCACGGTTGTTTACGACAACCTAGCGGGGCGCTGCTCTCTCCCTTGTTTATGGGGTAGCAATGGACAAAAATGTGGTGGACCGTCGTCGTCGGAACACTGTAGAGGAGAGAAGGTTTAACGGGTTTGTTATATGAAATTGATTGCGCCTAGTTGTTACGCCCTGCTGCGGGATGAGAGTTTGAACGGTAAGTTTGGAGCGAACAGTGCGTTTACCCATCATCACTCCGGGCCCCCCGGCACACATTCTGGCCACTGGGTCAGTCTCTTGCGCGCCCATTCACAAACTCACGGACACTTTTTGAATCAACCAATCTGTTTCGCCAACCAACGCCCGGGGTCTCTGCGGTTGTGCACTCTCAATTTTCGATTATTATTCATACAAATGTACCCGTGTGATGCCGGTCGGGAAGCAAATGGCTGTGGAAGCAAATTTGTTAGAAGTAGAAAAAAAAACATGAGAATATTAAAAGAAGATGAACGCGCGCGCGCGCGCGCGATGGCGGACGACGACGGGGCTGGCCGGGCCGGAACACACGGCCGAAGGATTATTCTGCGCGCGCATAAAAGGGACAGAACGCGGGGACGCGAGGGACTTTTGTACGCGCCCGTGTGTGTGTGCGTATGTCTTTTCTTCTTACTATTACACGCGGGATATGTTCTACTTCCTTCCTGTCTCCCCAAACGTCGCGTCTCCACTCCGGCTGCTCCTAATTCTCCCCTCTCGACGGTATGCTTGACCTTGTTTTCTAGTTGTATTTTTCGTTTACCGTCTTCAAGTTTAGTTCTTCCGTTCCTTTCCCGTTTTCCATTTCCTGATCCTTGCGGCCCCGGCTTCTCTCGGTGCGCGCGGTGGCGCTCTCTTCTTGAGCCCCGCACGCCGCGCCACGCCGCGGATTTCTGTATTAGTTTTCATTTTCGGGTGGCCCCTCCAGCAGCAGCAGCAACAGCAGAATGGCCGTCAATCGCTGGCTTATGCTTCTCTTTCTATCTCTTCGTATTTGGTTCTCTAGCCAAAAATGTGTGCGTTTGTGTCCACCGCGCCCTCCGGTTGGCCCTCTGGTGCCCTGCCGGCCGCGGCCGCGGTGTCTCCTTTTTCGGGTTGGCGATTGCGCGCCCTATTTTATTTTGGCACACACGTGCATTGTGCTCCTCGTTTTGGGATTTTCGCGATAAAAAACGGATTAACTAGAGAGAGAAAGAGTGCGAGTAGCGATCCTTTTTCTCCGGGCGGTGTCTCCTGTTTTGGCTTCATTGAACCGAATGATGTTATAGATTTATGTATTTATCCATTTCAAATTAAGTCAACGGAGCAAGTGGCCTAGTTGACACCAGTTGAGCATGACAGTAGAGAAACTTAAAGCTAGTTACAAGAAGTTTACGATGGGACAGAACCTATAAGAACCAGATAGGAGCCTTAGCACCTTGGAATGCGGATAATAAACGGTAGAGAACAAATAGATAGCGTTCTTGCACTGATTGATGGACTCTTTGCTCTTTGCTTGTTAAGTCATAATCGCCATTTTTAATGCTTTTAAATTGCTCTCAAAGCACTGCGATCTTCTAGAAGCATGATCACCGTAAGATTCGACAAGCATTTGATGCAACTCTGTAGCAGTTCCTTCACCAGTTAACCAAAAAACAATGACCCCCGGAAACGCCATTTTCAACCACAAAAGTCGACATGGTCTAACCTCTTCAAAGATAAGTTGCAAACTAAATAAACCAATTTAATTTGTTTACATCAAATCATTTGCCTGTTGTCAAAACAAGGTAATGTTGCAAAAAAAACATAATAAGCATTGATCTATAAATGTAAGCCTAGAATCAACTTCTAACACAACGCGCCTAAGTCAAACGAACCACATCGGGGACTTCGGCGATAATTGATCCCTTCGTTAGGAAATCTCCGTTTTCTCGTGTGCTCTGACTAATTGGTAAGAAGTTTGGAAATTGGCATAAAAAATGACTTCTTATCGTCCCGAGGTCTCCCAATTAGCGCATTTCTGTGCAAATGCAGCAACTAAAGGCAGTACTCCGTCCGAGAGATTCAAATCTGGCACCCACCCCGCCGGCCGACGTGCAGAGCAGCGTCGGGCGCACCTGTGTGTTCCGTGCTGCGGGACGGGTCAAGAAAAGTTCGAAAGTTCACTTTAATATGCACCTCATTTGTTGCAGACGATTAATTGCACATTCATATTCGCTTCTTATTTACGCGCACCCCGAGATCGAAAGGCGGAGCTTTCGGCTGCTGCTGCCGGAGCGCGCCGGAAAGAGAGGGCCATAAACACGGCGACCCCTTCCGTGGTGGACGCGCGCAAGGAGGGTTACTGCGCGTCGCGCGCACTGCAACCAGCGCAACAGGTCCCGCTGATGCAATTTGCAATGCAATTTTTTATCCCTAAATAATGCGTAGACATTTTCCGGGCCCCGCCGCCGCCTCGTTATGCTGTGTGGAGGGAGGAAGGCGGCACTACATTTGGGTGTTGCACTTTTTCGGACGCGCTGCGGCCACAGCAGGAAATTGGCAACAGTTGGTTGTTGTTTGGCCGATGATTCCGCCGACGCGCGTTGAGTGAGGGGTGATTTTCACGTTTTTCTCGGTCACACTCCATGGTTGGTGAGCGAAAAAGAGACAGAGGGGACAACAACCACACCGAGTACATTGCCTTTAATGATTTGTTGATACTTGCGCTGTGTTTCTTCGTCATGTGAATAATGTTTTTGAGAAAAGTGGCCGCCACAAAATGGCATACTTCTCTCTGCATGGTCGCATGGTTGCGCTCAAAGCTCCCATTGCATTGTTGTTCCTTTTGTAACTTTGGTTGCAACTCGAGTGTACACTTCTGTCCCTGTTGCGACTGTCGGTTTTGCTCCTCTTGCCGGTCATTCGATGTGAAGGATTCGATTGGGTTAATGTGTAGAAAGCTCGCTTTAGCGTTTGTGTAGTAACTGCGCGTCGTATTTGGTATTTTGGTGACACTCCACCGCTGCCACCGTCAAGAGCTATTCCATCATGGGCATTTCGTGACTTGAGGACGTGTTGCTTCTCTTGCTTTTCGAGGTTCTCTCGAATCATGCAGACGAATAATGTGCCCGCCGCACGACAATGTGTGATTGGTTATATTATTGTGACCAAAAAATATCGGGTATTCGCTTCCGGAGAACTCACACATTCTTCATTTATTATTCTATTAGGTGTAGAACTTAATTCTTGGGGGTTTTATGCGAAGTTTGTGACCTAACGACAACAACAAAACGTATGACTACCTTAATGACAGTATTGCCCGTCGTTAGCTACTAATTTCTGCCATCTTTCAGGTAGTTCCTCGATTCCGTGTCGATAGAACTTCTTATCTTATCTCAGAGACCCATTTTTCAATACTTTTATAATAAGTGAACCCCTGTGCTGCCAACTCGTTACTCATGTAACGGAACAAGTAGTAGTTCGAAGGAACAACATCTGGTGAATAGAGCGGGGAGGTTAACAGTTCCCAACCGACACGTTCGGGATAGGTTTTGACCGGTTTTGCGATGTGTGGTCGAGCGTTGTCACGTTGAAAAATCAGTTTATCATGTATAAAAGACGTGACCCATTCTCGTCGTTAAATGACCAAAGCTTGCTTCAAACGCATTGATTGTTGTTGATGGGATTGTCCTTCAATAATTTCATTAGGTTTTAAAAGCTCAAAGTACACCACACCTTTCATATCCCATCATATGCACAGTATATGCGTTGCGCAAAGAACATTTCGCTTTGGTATCGGTGGACATGGTTCATCAGGCTATATCCAGGCTTTTTTGCGTGTAGGATTCTCGTTACAAATCCCCTTTTAATCCCCAGTGACGATTCGGTACAAAACCCCCTTTTTTCTGCCGAGCAAGCAGCAATGAAGAAGTACTCGCCGCAAAAACACTTTATCAGGAACAAACCTCGACATTTTCAGATGTTTAAAACAGGTGTTGTTTAAACTTTGACCGAACAATCTATACTGACGTTGGATGCGTAATTCCAGCAGCTGTCAAACACATATTTCATTAAAAAAATGGTGACATTTAGTGAGTAATGCGATCTATTTTGAAAACCGCACGAATTAAGTCCTACACTTAGTACATTTCTCTTGCTTTTCGTAGTTCTCGAATCATACAGACGAATAATGTCCCGCAGCACGACAATGTGTGATGAATATCGGAAAAATATCGAAAAAATCGCTTCGAGAGAACTCAAATCTAAAGTGATAAACTAAAGTGATTACTACTAAACTACTAAAGTGATTACAATTCTATGCAATACACCGCATTACTCAAACAACGATTATTTGTTGACAGTTTGCGGCCGCCATTTGGCCTGGCCGCGTTTGTTTTTGATCCCAGTAGCACACCAAAAACGCGATCGAACCTGTTTTTGGGGGATATGCACACTACGACGATCATTTACACGCCTGCCGCAGCAGCAAGGGCATTTAAACGAAATCTGCTCACACCGAACTTTCTCTCTCTCTCGATGAATGCGCGGCGGCATCGTGATAAAATCAAAAAATGCATCGCGGAGAGCGCGACTACGCGATCGGATGGCCGGACGGACTTATTGTCGGGCACTGATTTCGGTTTCGGGCAGCTGCCTTTTCGAGTAGTCGCGAGAGCGTTCGCCGAAGCAGTATCTCTCTGGCTCTCTCTGCCTGTGGGGCCCTCTCTCTGTTAGGGCTTCTCTGCGGCCTGGTGTTGGTGTGTGTCCAACTTTTGTTCCCCAAGAGTGTGTGTCTCGTCCCCAATCTGTTTCACTCTCGGTCTCTTTACGCACCGTGGACACCAAAACGGGGCATTTGCCGAACAGAGCCGCACTGTAACTCCGATGATGACGTTTACAGCAGAGTATGACAACGCGCGGCGCAAGCCCTTCTCTCGCTCTCGAGTGCATCGGGGTCCGCACCGCAATTGGATTACAGAACATCATGGCAAATTCCAAACCTCGCAGGGGACACAACAGACAGGCAGTGGGCACAGCGAGGGGCGATAGATACGGATTCCGCGTCACTGCATTGGGGAGACAAACATTTACTGTGCGGCGGGGCCGTGTTCAGAGTGCTTCGAGTACGTCAGCAAAAAATCGCCAGTCAGTGGCGCAGAAAAGATGGTGTTGGGGGGACACTCTCGTAATCATCGTCGCCATCGGGTGTTCACGAACACAGCCGCACTTCCTGGCATTGAGACGAATTATGCTGATTTCGCACAGCGAGTCCGTCCGTCGCGCCGAATGCAACGACGACGACGATCGTCGCGCCGCCGAGAACAGGAAGAGAAGAGTGTACATAGCTGGGCGCGGACAGGGCGGGGAGTCGCGACAGGTGGAATGACGGCGACAAACGTCTCTGGGTCGGCTGTGGCTGTGTCGGTGGCCGGTCGCTAATGTGATTTAGTTCGGTTTCGGCTCAGCTCCGGTTCGGTACACGACACTCCTCTCTGGCTCTGCGCTCCGGTTCTGGGTTTTCCGCGCTCCGGTTCGGGTTTTCCGCGCGGCACACAGGGTTTGTGCGCGGGGCGCTCGGTGCGCTCGGTGTTATCGCGCGTTGCGCGCAGTGTAGTTGTGCAATCACCCGGCGGTGTGGTGGCCAAAGTTTCGGCGCCTCACTCACATCGTTGCCCGGCTCCGTGTTCCGTGTAAAGAGAAGACCTACAAAAATGTTACTTTAAACCGTGTGTTTCGGAGGAGTAAGATCGCTTTCCCTTCGGATTATGGTTTTCCTTTTCCGGTGCCAAAACACTTGTAATCCCTTTGGCTGACCAGTCTCTTCGTAGGGCGAAAGTGGAATGTGTTGCGCTCTCTGTGTATATTAGCCAGCCACAGTATTTGTGAATGGCTGAAACCCTCGCTCTAGTAGAGAGTGGAGTGATCTCTCTCGCTCTGGGGGAGCGACAATCGGCACAATCTCTGTGTGGAATGCATTGCTCCGGCGGAGCACCGGAAAAGTGCGCACCGGATTGTACCACGCGCGATTGGTCGGTGCCCGCTGCTGCTAGTAGCGAAGATCAATCGGCCATTTTGATGCAAAAGTTCGCGACGGCTGCGGTCGCTGTGCGATCGATCGATCGATGATCTTTTTCGTGTCCGACAAGATCGATGGATAATGGAAGCCCCTGGCGGATGTTTACAGCGTTCGTTCTCCGTGGCCACACATGCCCCCCACCCCCCTTGATGACAATAACATAAACAATACAAACTAATTGATAAAATCAAAGACATCCCAACAGAGCGGTACTTTCCGTTGCAAAAATGTGACGGAAGCCGGTTTGTCAAATTCGAGTCTCCGTTTGAAAACCATAATGCCGTGACAACTCCCCAGTGAACAATTTTGAGTGCCCGAGCCGAAAATCCACGATGACGTCGACGGTTCGACGGCGCCTCGACATCGCTTCGGCAACGGTCCTATGTATATTTTCTTGAGCAAATTGTTCTAAACCGTTGTTTAGCCGCCGAAGGGCCCAAGGCGCGCGCCGTCGATATAAATTCTCTCGAGCGTTCTCTCTCCCTCTCTTCTATGTGTCCCCTCTCTTCTTTGTATTCCCCCATTTTCTTTCTCTTCTATTCCGACCCCAAATAAAATAGTTCGTGTTTGGTCGGTTTCGAATCGGTATATTTTTTTCTCTCTTTTCTTTGGATCACTCTCACTGTCACTTTTCACTATCGGTATGATGCGGTGCGGATGATGCTTGGTGACGACGCAGACACTTGTTGTTGCATGTTTTGTGTTGGAATCCCATCAATCCATTTAGTCGGGCATCTGAAACGAGCAGAGTGAAAACTTTTGAACACTATTTGAACATTACTGAACACTGTCCAATAAACTTACCTGGATTATTTCTATCAGGATCACACATGATTGAACGAAAAGCACTGAACGAGAACTTGACACTTAGGAAATACCAAGTCAGAAGCTTCGCCCCGACACGAAAATTGAACTAAGTCCTAACCGAACAAAATAGATACTGACTGTCGTCGGTGGTCCCGAACATAGAATTTCTTCGCTACCCTTCCCTACCTACCTCACCATGCACTCGGACTTGTAAAAATTTCCGAATGCCCGGCGACACAGACCCGGCGACTGCCGGGTCTGTGTGTCGCTCTGTCTCTTTTTTTCTATTCCTTTCCCTTTCCCTCGTCCGTTCGTCTTCCACTTGCTCCGTTCGCTTCGTTTCTCGGCCCTTCCTCCCTTCCCTCTCCGGGTAAATGAAACCCACAAGCTCGCGTTCGGCCCGTCTCGGCTCTTTTGCCCTTCCATCTCCAGGTAATTCAAACCCACAAGCTCGCGCGTGGAACTCCCTCCTCTCATGGTTTCCTCCGCTCTTTTCCGCCGCTGCCTACGAGCGGACCCTCACGAGCCCGCCTGCCCGACTTTTCTCTTCCTCGTCGCAGGCAGAGGGGGTTCGGTTTCAGCCTTCCTCATCCCTTCCTCAGGCCGAGGGGTACCTCGGGCACTCAAAATTGTTCACTGGGTCGATCAATCGACAGAAAAAGTTCATCCAGTTGAAAACTTTCCGCAGAAAGAGTTCATCCAGTCCACTCGAAAGCTCAAACGCTGCGGTGATAGCAAAATGAACGATCCAGTGAACGTTCAAGTTTGATAATAGGGCCCATGGTCGCGGCGCGAACTGTGTTATCATCTCTGTACACGGGGGCTGTCCAGAATTCTCGCGCGTGTATGTGTGGCTTCGTAGCAAACTAGCTGATGCGTGTGCGAAACTCCCGGGCGGCCAACACATTTGACCTGTTTTTAGTCGCCGTGCGGCGCGGAGATCGACCGGCTCGGCTGGCTGGCGGGCGGGTGGCGTGTCGAATTACGTCGCAACATTGTTGCAAACCCCTTCGCCACCTCGCCGTCGTGCCCACCGGCTGTGCAGAGGCCCTGCTGCACGTGGTCTTACAGTGGCGACCATATTGAGAGACCGTCTCCTGTTTTGGACAATAATATCGTTTGCAGAATTTGTTTGACGAGCGTCGGAGTCCTAAAGTTTATGATCTTTCTTTTACAAGCAGCGAGTGTTACTTATCAAAACGTGCTCAAGTTTCATGAAAACACCACATGTGCACCCACAAACACAAACAGACATTCTTTACAGGCGTCAATTTTGTTTGCTTCCACAACGTCACAAGGAAACATCGTTTCCAGTGTGTGGGTGTGTGGCCACCAAGTAGAAGAAAAGGAAGAAAAACAGACATTGAGTTGAAGAGCAAAAGCATAAACACAAAACACAGTTTTCCCGGCATTTAATAATATGGCCCACCACCATCAGTATCAACAAGCGCCTCATCATCAACAACAGCAACCACTACAGCAACAACAGCAGTACCACCCGTACCACCACCAGCACCACCATCAGTCGCATCCGCACCAACAGCACCGTCAGGACACACACTACGTTGCCGGCGGTGGCAGTTGGAAGAAATCATTTTACCCAACGTCGTCTGCGTCACTGGATGGTGGGCCGGTTGATAAGGTTTTCGCCACGCTAGAAACCAGATCGGCGCCGTTCACAACCGTTCACCACCACCACCAGCGGTACGAGGGAGGATCTACTGGCGCTAGTACTAGCGGGAACCAGAACCATCATCGCTGGCAACATCGCCAGCGCCATCACTCTCACGGGTCCAATAACGCATCGCCACCGCCGCCCCTTAGTAGGTAGGTCAGGTCCTCCTCCGTGGCGCAGGTTTTGCTATACTGGATTAAGACTGACCAGCAACCACCCCCAAGGCCAGGAATTCGATTTCGACCCCGGCAAGAATGTAAACAACAGTTGTTATCAACACTACAATTCCAACCATTTCCGGGTCGCACCTAATGACGGTACCACTCGATCAATGCGTGCGTAGACCGTGGCTAGGACTTGGCAGTGTTGGTTAGAGTTGGCTGTTGTGTTAGGATACACAGGACTTGTGGAATGTCTTCATCAACTCTGCTCCGGGTTCAAATTTGGTGCAGACAATTGGTGGACAATGAGTTATTGAATGGATGGATGGTGTGCAAAGAACGAGAAAGACAGGGAAAGAGAGAGTGCTTTAACAAGAAGCAGAAGGGCATTCGAAATTGGGGCCAAGAGGGCTTTGTGTACGAAGTGGAATGGAGCTTGTAAAAGACAATATTTTCACTCATTAATTGGCGATTCCTGGAGCCTATTCGGGTCCTTCAAAAAGTATCGCGACATTTGAATTTCCGGGGGCTTACGTACATATTCCATTCGATTCGATCACTAGCTTATGGTGACAAGTTCGGCCATTTCGAGTTATCAGTCAATTTTTGACCGCTGTTTTGCTTGGACCTGTTTTGGCTCAACGACTTTTTTTGCCTGCTCCAAAAAATGGATGACAAGGAATCTGTATCAAATTTCGTGTGGGTTATTTTTTTTGGTTATTTTGGCCCAAAAGCAGCGTTTATCGGTGGTTCAAAATGTTCTCAGAAGGCCGAGAAGATGTGAACGACGAAGAGTCAAGTTTGGTCGAATGTGAAGGTTTTGCTTACAGTTTTGTTCGATTGCAGGGGCGTGGTGCATCATGAGTTGTTGCCAAAGGGTAGAACGGTCAATAAGGAATATTATCGGCAAATGGTGCGTTTTGGAATTTAGAAAAGAATGTGCACACTTCTGGTACACTCCGAGAAGGGACTCCAGGCGATCGAGGACCCCCCCACCAAGAGCGAGATCATGCGCGCCACAAAGCAAGCACTACGACGACGACGACCATCGATCGATGCATTTTTGTGCAGCGCCGCGCATACACTCGCGTCGCTGTCTTGGACATTGTTTGTGCAACATAACACACTTTAAATACACAGCTCGCGTAAAATGCGGTCACCCGGCGGCGGCAGCGGCGGTGGCTGCTGTATCCGTTCGATTTTTGTCGAACCGCCGAATCCGGTTACCGTCGTCGTTGCGCCTTGTCCAGGGCAGGCCAGCAGCGTAGCACCCCATGACCATGGCGGCAGAGTGAAAGAGGAAGACAGAGGCGCTGGTCAAGAAAAGAGGTGCATCGATTCCAAAGGAGTTCCGCGTCGCGAGTGGTGGTCCCGGTTGACGCGGCGGTTTTAGCCACGTTTGCGCGCGCTTGTGTGTGTGTCTGAGGCACGCCAATAGAAAGCGACGAGGAGCAGCGAGGAGTCCGCGCGGGACGACGGCACTCCTGCTTCCTCCAGCACGACAGGAATTCAGTTGCAGCAGTCGCCGGGCATGTCTTAAAACGTGAGCCATCGCCGCTGTCGCACGCTGGCTGGCTGGCAAACATCTATTTTCTCCATTTCTCCAATACTTTCTCTGCGTTCTCTGCGGTCCCGTTCTTTCACCGGGCGCGTTGCGTTGATGCTACCACCAGAGGTTGAGCCTAGTGAAACATTTCTCATACAAAATTCGCACGAGCAGAGCGTGTTCGAGGCTGGCTGGTCGGTGGGGCAGGCGGGCGCGTTCTAGAAACCGAACCTGATTTTCATCTTGTGAAACCGCGCGACGACGACGAGTTAAAGTGGACGAGGTTATCTCCATCCTCTCGCGGTCGCGGTCTGTCTGTGGCATTCGTTTGTTTTTACCGCGCGGATTTCTCAGCAGCGCGTGTAACGGTTTCTCGCATATTTTCGCTTTTCCTTGTTCGACGAACGGCTAATCTCGGCCCAAATACTAATGCTTGGTGGTGGGGGTCCTTTAGTGGAGAAAGACGCATATGTAGGGCATGCAAATTCCAATTCTTGGACTCGGACCCGAATTTGATTTCTGGGAGCGCATTTATGGACGAAGTGGACTCCAAAACCTTCTGGGGTGAAACGCTGAAGAAAGTTCTGAACTTCTGAATGAGCAGCGCGCAGCGAGTGAGACTCAGACTTGAAGAATGTTGAACTCACCGGGAACGGGAAACCATCCCACCGCCCCACCGATCATCCTGCCGCGATCGCGTCTCAGCGCAGTCAGCGACGAAGAAACTCTGTTGCATTACTACCGCGGTCGTCGCCGTCGTCGCCGCCATTCCGATCCACGAGAAAAGCGAGTTTGTGGTAAGCAAAATGGACACACCAAAAGGGAACGCGCGGCACGCGAGGAAGGCAGAATTTTCTATCTCGCACCACACACTCACTCTCGGACCCCCGGCTCGACTCGATCCGACTTGACTCGAGTTGGCTATAGATACTACCTTCCTTGTGCCCTTCCCTACGCAGCCAGCCAACCGCAGGGGAGGCGTGGAATTTGACGATTTCGCAGCGGGCGCGCGAGCGCGAGAAAATGGCGAAAGAAGAAAAAGATCAGCGCGCCCTGATCGCACCGATGTATCGAGCGAAAGACCGGTCGAAGAAGTCATTAAGAGAAAGATCGAATCATAAGATACGCGAGGAGGAGACACAGCGACGAGCGACGAGAATGCGAGGCCCCACAACCCGGCAGCAGCGGCGCAGGATTGGGGCCTCTCTCTAGATGATGCAGCAGCGGCGCGTACGATTGAAGGAGACATGATCGCACCGAGAGAGGGACACGTCCCACAAGGAGCAGCAGTGTGGTGATAAAACACACAACACAGACAGACTAGAGGGGAGCGCCCCGTCCCGCTACGGCGGGGACAGCAAAAGCATGAGAACGATCGCGCGACGATCGGATCTGTGAGACGACAAGAAGAGGCGGGAGAGAAAGCACCCGTGCCGTGCATCGTCGTCGTCGTCCGTCGTCGTAAGACAGTCGTGTCGCCGTCTGCGCGTAGTTCATTCACTTTTGTGGCGTCCCTTTTCTTTGTTCATTTGTTTATTTTTGAAACATTTCATCGTCAGCAACCGTCCGCGTGCCGTGCGGCCGCCGGCGGCGATCGTGAAGGCACGCCGCGTGTCTCGGTCTCGTCGCGCGCATACGACAGCAATTTTCATGCCTTTAATGAATACCGCGCGATTTCCATTTACGACGACGACGGCGACCGGGGAGCAGATTGATGAGCGCGCCTCTCGTCTTCGGCCGGTAATGAGCACTTCGATGGATCCTTCGCGCGTCGTCCACTGTGCGTGGGTTTCAGGATTCCGCCCCATACGCGCGTCCTATTTACTTTGTCAACTCGGCTTGGTGGAACTCGAACTTCCTCCTGTGCCGTTTTCTTCGGCCTAGAATGGCTCTTGTCTGTCGTGTCTCGATAAGCGTAAACACCCCTCACTCGTGGCTTTGCGATCGGTCGTACTCTTGGCGCTTATCGCGTCCATTTGCGCCATTCGTGCGCCTCTAATGGTGGCCCCCCTGCCGGATGAATGGAAAAAACTCATGAATGGGGGTCCCTTTCTTCTTTCCAATCCGACGCCGTTCGCCGTCGAGTCGTTTGATCTGTGGCAGCACTCGCTCCTCCTCGCACGACATAACGCGTGAGCGTGTGTTGGTGCGCAGGCGGACATCCGTAACTGGCGTAATTTGTTTTTCTGCCGCTCCTCCTGCTTCATTCTCCTACGCCACTCTTGATCTAAGCTCCTCGGCTCGGCGATTGTGAATTTGTGCAAATACTAGGCTGGTCAATTCATTCGTGGTCTATGTTTTTGTTATGTTGGTACACTCTTCATATGAACGTATGTGAAGTTTCATTGTAATCGGTTACTTAATTTTTTCTTAAAAGCCATTTAGTATCGACGTGTAACAGAATTTTTTAGAATCAGAAAAAATCAAGCATCGTGCAGTGAATTTTTATTTTTGGAAGCTTTAAAAGCAACGGAAATTTGGGAACGAATGTTGAAAGTATATAAGGACTCTGCGTCTTCAATTAGTACATTAAAAAGATTGATTGCTGAATTTAAACGTGGTCGTACCAACCAACGTCAAAGACGTCCAAAAACAGCAACTGCTGAAATCGTAGAAAAAATACAGAATATCGTATTGGAAAATCGTCGAAGGACTGAAAGAAATTTAGTACAAGGCCTAGCCATCTCATTGAGCAGTGTACCCAATATTTTGATTGAAGTATTGGGTTTCAAAAAGCTCTGTGCAAAATGGGTAAAATTCGCTAAAAATGGAACAAAAACGCATTCGAATGCAACTTTCTCGGCAACATTTAGAGCTTTTTCGAAAGGATAAAGAGGATTTTGTGCGTTGACTCATCACTGTGGACAAGACTCGCGTCTATCACCATGATCCTGAATCAAAACAAGAGGCTAACAAGAGGTGAACCTCTGGTTCTTCGGCTCTGAAACTAGTCCGTGTCCAGAAATCGTCCAAGAAGGTGTTCAGTTTTTTGTGAATGGAATTTTGTTTGCGGATTACTGGCAAACTGGTAAAGCAATTAATTTCGATTATTGTTGTAACCTTTTTTAGCAGAAGTTTAAATAGAAAACTCGTGAAAAAAGACCCGGTTTGCAGAACAGAAAAAACATCCTCTTTTATCTGTCACAAGCGCATTTTCAAAATGACAAAAACCACGAATAAAAGTTCGAATTGTTGGAGATACTTCACCGTATTCACTAGATGTGGCCCCTAGCGACTTCCATATGTTTTTAGTCCCTGAAAAAATCATGCGTGGAAAGCGTTTTTGAAGCCCTTCCAGATTCTCCTGACTTCAGGAATGGAATTTATGAATTGGAGTCCCCTTGGAACAAATGTATTGATGTTCAGGGAGGCCATACTGAATAATTACCATAAAAATGTGTTTTTCTTATCGATCATCCCGAACTTATTGACCAGCCTAGTAACACTCGGCGGCCGGCTGTGTCACTATCGCGCATCGGTGGCTCGCAAGCAGAGGGGCTCCTCTCCTGCGGGGAGAGGGCAAACACATGGTTCTTTGGGCCCACGATCGTGGATCGTGATGGACTACTGTACACGGTCGCGACGGCGGATGTGGAAATCGTGTCGTGCACAACACACACGCCTCTCTATCAGAAAGGCACGTATGTGCGACAAACGGTCCAAATGGTGGCGATTGCCCCGAGAGAGAGAGACAGAGAAAGATCAGGGACCGAGCGAGACCAGGCAAATCATAACTTGCGAGATTATGTTGATCATCGCTGGGCCCAGGGGCCTGAGGGCGGGCGGTGTTGGGGATGAAGAAATGTGTTTAACGAGCATAACTTTTTCCGCATATGTTCTGGTGATCCGTATGGGTGTGTGTGTTGGTGATCTTTCCCACTTGATTGCGCTCTGGTGTGTTCGTTCGGCGCTCGGAGTTCGAAGTTCGAAGTTCGGACTGCCCTAGCTCCTCTCTGTATGTGGGGCTCGGTCGGCCAGTGTCCAGATATACCCTGTGCCGTCGTCCCCCACATGCAATAGTCTGCTCTTATCGTTCGGCAATCGTCATCGCGCGCGCGCGTCACTCGCGCGTTCTTCAACGACGACAGCTGGCCGGTTTTTACATAGAGTTCCGGTCGCTCGCTTCCAGTCGTGTGTGTGTACTCAGGAAGGGCTACTTCCGGTTTCGCGTGGCAGCCTAGAGCGCGCATTGTTGCACTTTCATTGATCGCGCTTGGTGCGGTGGTGCGATAGACGATTGCAAAAGAGCCGCGTGGCGGCTCGCTCGACGGCGCGTGGTGGGTGGTAATAATTGGCGGAATGCGAATTGTTTCCGTTCACGTTCACGCTTGTGTGGTGACTCACTGTGGCGACGGTACTGACGGCACAGGTCTTATTCTTCCATTGCGCTGCTTCTGTTTTCACAGCACCACGGCCAAAATCGTCATCAGTGGAATACCGCAGCACGCCAAGTTCGACGATATCGAGCCGCTGCTGAAACCGTACGGTAAGGTGGAGCACTGCGAGGCGGGCACTAGCAAAGACCCGAACACCCAGACCGTCCATATCACGTTCGAGAACCACGATCAGGCACAAAGGTAAGTGCCAGGGCAATGGCATGGGGTGCGTCTACTCTCTTTGCAACTTAATGTCCTTTTCCTTCGCAGAGCGGTTTCCGGTTTGAACGGAATCGAGTTCGACAGCTCCAAGCTGCTGGTGGAGCTGTCCGAGGCGAACAAACAGGCACGCCGGGCGCAGCGCAACCGTTCGCAGTACGGCGTGGGCGGAATGCCGGGCGGAGGCGGCGGCCCCGGTCGCCAGACTGACTTCCCGCTGCGGGTGCTGGTGGCGAGCGAGATGGTCGGGGCCATCATTGGGCGCCAGGGCAGCACGATACGGCACATTACGCAGCAGAGCCGGGCGCGCGTCGACGTCCACCGGAAGGACAACGTCGGTTCGGTTGAGAAAGCCATCACGATCTACGGCAACCCGGAGAACTGCACGATGGCCTGCAAGAAGATCCTGGAGGTGATGCAGCAGGAGGCAAACAGCACGAACAAGGGCGAGATCTGCCTGAAGATCCTGGCGCACAACAACTTGATCGGGCGCATCATCGGCAAGAGCGGCAACACGATCAAGCGGATAATGCAGGACACCGACACGAAGATCACCGTCAGCTCGATCAACGACATCAGCAGCTTCAACCTGGAGCGCATCATCACGGTGAAGGGCACGATCGACAACATGTCGAAGGGCGAGAGCCAGATCAGCGCCAAGCTGCGCCAGAGCTACGAAAATGATCTGCAAGCACTCGCCCCGCAGAGCATCATGTTCCCGGGCCTGCACCCGATGGCTATGATGTCGACCGCCGGCAACGGCATGGGCTTCACGGGCCGCACTGGTGGCGGCGGCGGTGGAGCGGCCGGCGCCGGTGCCGGTGGAGCGGGCGGCGGAGCCGGTGGCATGTATCCAGGGTCCAACTTCCCCATGTACCAGCCGCCGGCCGGTGGTCCGGCGGCGGCCGGCGTGCCGTCCGGCTCGAGCGAGGTCCAGGAGACGACCTTCCTCTACATCCCAAACAATGCGGTCGGCGCCATCATAGGAACCAAAGGATTGCACATTCGCAATATCATCCGCTTCTCCGGTGCGTCCGTCAAGATTGCGCCGCTCGAGGCGGACAAACCGCAGGAGCAGCAGACCGAACGCAAAGTTACCATTATCGGCACACCGGAGGCCCAGTGGAAGGCACAATACCTGATCTTCGAGAAGATGCGGGAAGAAGGCTTCGTGTCCGGCACCGACGACGTTAGGCTGACGGTGGAGATCTTTGTACCGAGCGCACAGGTAAGGCTCCGCGCTCGTGCCTTTCGTGTCTCCATTCGATTAATGCGATTTACGCTGATTAATTCAGGTTGGTCGCATCATCGGCAAGGGAGGCCAGAATGTACGAGAACTGCAGCGTGTCACTGGCAGCATAATTAAGCTTCCCGAGCACACGGCCAGCACGCCGGTCGACGAGGAAACCACGGTGCACATCATTGGACCGTTCTTCAGTGTACAGGTGAGTCAGGGGAGAGTCAGCGGAAGAGTACTAAGAATATGTCTCCGAACCCCTTCTCCTTGTTCCACTACATTATCCTCCGCAGTCGGCCCAGCGGCGCATTCGCACGATGATGCAGGCCACGAATCCACCTCCGGCAACGAAACGGCAATCCACTCAGAAAGCCAAGGATCAGTCAACGGTGGCAGTGGGTGGTACGGCGGGTGCGGGTGCAGTCACCACAGCCAGCGCCGCCAGCACCAGTCCCGGTGCGACGGCCCCCGCCGCCGGTTCCACCAGCCCACCAAGTACGCCACCGCAGCAGCAGCAGTCGTCCAGTACCAGTGCATAATCAAAACACTGCTGTTAACCTGCTGCGGCGGAACCCGCTGCACAGCAGGTATCGTCACGGCCGCGGTCAGTTGGTCGCGACCGGAATAGAGGAAAGGGAAGCAGAACGAAAGAAGGCGGCGGCGATGAGTGTTGTAGCAGTTCCATCGATGATACCGCCAACTGCAATTGCACGGTGCCTCAAAGATCACCAAACGCGGGAAAAGAAGATTAACACAAGTGAGAATGATAGAGAGAGGGAGACGGGGAGGCATTAGAACGAAGGAGCGAGAGCAGTACGAGGCATGGACGTAAGTGTGATTGTTAGAAATTAGCAAGTGCAACGAATTGTGACCTCTCATCAGCGCCACCACCACCAAGAACAACAACAACCCGCACCACCACCTTCTCTTTCGCCACATACTGAAGAGAAAGCCAGCAGCAGCAGCAGCAGCAGCAGCAGCGGCTGCATGATGAAGCCAAATACAGACCCAACCCAACCAATCAACACCACGAATGCAATAGCCCAGCAACGTCAACTTTACCACCGTCCGCACGCGCCACGCGTCGATAATAGTAAAAACCGGGGCGAGAACAGTGTCGTCACCTGGTCCTGGCCCTGGTCACACACAATAATGGCCCAGCCACAATCTCCCGACTGCATGTCGTCTCCCGATTGCAGACTTCCATCGACCAGCCGCTCCCGGAACATTAGTTATGTTTTTATATACAATGTTATATTTACACCAAGTACACCCTTCTACCCATCGCACTTCCAACCCTCTTACAATAGCCATATACAAGCGTGCAACGTGGGAGCACGCGCTCTCGGCGATGGCACGATACCCGTTTTACCATCGCCGATCGACCGACCGCTCAAGGATATATATAGTGAATGGCAGAAGAAGGTGGCCTCGCGCAGCAGTGCACTAGCTGTGGGGTGCACTCTGCGGAGGCTTCCGATCTCTCGTCCGATGAAATCATCCACAGTTTTGTTAAACCGCGCATATAATCAAAATAGCCAAAACTACCATATTTACTTTATCATATTTACTATCAGTAAGTGTTCCCTTCCTAGATTTCTGTCCACTTATTAGCAGCGGCACTAAAGCACACACTCTGTGTCCTGTCGCTCCCCGAGTGTTGTTTGCCGCCGAAAAGGAGAATTGTGTTATTGTATATGAACTTGTTTAGTTTTTGGCTGGAATAAGAGATAGTACACGAAAGTATCTGGAAGAAGTACCATTGTGAGCGCGGCAGCACACAACAACAATCCTCAGCACTCAATCATCATATGGTGTATGACAAACATACTCTAGAAGAAGCCAACTCTAGGACAGGTACCAACCACCACAGCGCATTACCTCTGTGCGGTGTGTGTGTGTTGGGCTACCTAAATATGATTTTGTTATACACAAATAGCGAAGTAAGGTCGAGCTATACCCGTAAAAGATTCACTAGCGCCCGAAAGTTTACTATAAATAGAAGTTAAATCAAAATGGAAAACAATTATGTGAAATAAACCTGTCGTCTCTGTAAACCAATAGCGCAGAACCACAAGCAGACAAACAGTACGATTGATCGAATGTGAAGATCATCGCTCTCGAGCTAGAGTAGAGCCACATCGACACGCGAAGAATGAATCGTCGTCTGGTTCATTCACGAGAATTACACGCCGCGCAGACTCGCGAAATGCGATAGATGCGATAGAATACCTAAACATATGTACCCCATCATTAACCATGAAAACATACTTACCCAGCAGTCAGCCAGTCACACGAAGACTGGTGGTAGAAATGAGCAAATTACAATTTGAGGAACATTCCTAACCTTTCACCGAAATCGCGAACCGCGTGAACATCCAAGAAAATGAGAGCAAACAGAGCAGCATCTCTCGGGGGTCGGATCGCTGTTGTCATATTCTGCATGTATAAAAAAATGGTTTTGCGAGGAGCAACCACCAGTGTTTGTTTCCAAACACCAAAAATCACCCTCGGCAAAAGCGCCAGAAATCCAGCAAAAAAAAAAACGAACCATTTAGAACGACAGCATTTCTGATATTCACCCGTGGCTGGCAAAAAATGGCCACATGCCCCCGCGAAGGATAAAGAAGGAAAAGGAAGAAATATTTTTAAGGTTGTTGAAATCGTCCTATTTCGATAATTTATTCGATTGATGGAGAAAGAAACGTAAGGAGGAGACACCGCAAAGAAGTGCAGATCAATCAGCGTTTGTCAGGTAGCGAGGTGTGCGCTGCGTGCTTATAAGCTAAGAAACTGATGCAGATCACGACGGGGCCGGGGAGAGTAGAAGGTGATCGTTTAAACGATCACGGACAGAGAGAGAGAGAGTAATGTTCAAGTTAATCGATAATCGATGGCAGTATCAATGGCAAAATGTTCTCGTCTTTTCTTAAACGATCGCGCAATGAGAGATTTAAAACTTTAGTGTTTAATTTTTTTTTGTAGGGCGTCTTTAGGGTTTTTAAGTGCGACCGAAAGCGTGTGAAAGATGGATGCGTGTCTGGCGAGTATGAATATGAGGCAAAAAGAGCGCGTTTGGTTTTGATGTGAGTGCATGTGAGAGAAAACATTTAGAAATAGTGCTCTAAATAAGCAGACGCGGGAGCAGGAGAGAATACAAAGCAAAAGCAAAGAGTATTACGTGGCGAGAGACCTGACACGGTTTTTGTTTGTTATTGAAGAATAAGGATGGGGCGATCGACAGGAAGCAATCCTGTGCGCCACGTTATCACACCGACCCCAGAGAGGCGCCCAGAAAGCTAGCAGGAGGAGGAGGACACACGGCACGCTTGTGTGTGCGACCGGATGGGCGCCGGTGTGGCTGTTGTTTATATTGTTCCTACCGGGGGGCGCCACCAACGCCACGTGACAGCGCAGTGCACGACGATAAACGATGAGCAGCCATTTCGATAGTGTGCGGGGCTAACCAAAGATTATCGGAACAGACGTGTGTCAGACGTGTGGGAGATATTTTGTTTTGCTGAATACCAATGAAACAGAGATGCACGCACACGCGTCCTGTGTATGTGTGTGTGTGTGTGTAGGGACACGAATCTTGCTCGAATGTGGACACCGGAAGACCGGGTGGTACAATCTCGTAGAGAGTGAAAGATAGAGAAGGCCCCGGTCATACTGCCATGAACCCGTGCTCAGGTATCCAAGAGTGTTATGCCATTGCGGCGACGAACAGACCTCAAGATAGTACATCGACCAGCTGTGCGAGGAAGCGCGAGGGTTTGTTTGTGTTTCTGTTTTTCTATTATTCAAACAGTATGTCGCCTTAGCTTTTTCTACTGATATGATGATGGATAATAGTGGTACAATGATTTCCAATGACTGTGACCGGCCAAAGCCGGTTTTCATGCCAGTCGGCAAATCAAGTACACGCACGCCACGACGACGCCAAGTACGCATTCTTCGTGTTTTTGAAGAACGCGGAACGGTCCAAGCCAGAGCAGAGCGTGCGAGCGCGAGAGAGCGAGAAAACACAGGGAATCAAGACACGAGTACCACGAGAGGCACCTACCTGTTGTTACGCAGCGTAAGAGTTTAAAATGTAAGATAGCTAGGTAGCCCAGTCAGTGGGGCTCAATCACACATGTACCACGCGTGGTGCGGAATGTTATATGTAATTTGGTATTAAAAAGGAGACCCTGCACCCTGCAGGGTCTCCTTTTTAGGTTCGGTGCTGACATGCAGCACCCGCGGTTGCATAGGAAAAGAAGAAGCCATTAACGAATAGAAACGGACATGCCTTATTATCTATTTATTACGAATCAGAGAGCAGAGGGAACGGCCAGCGCACGGAACAGCCGATCCGAGTGTGGACACACTCGACCCCCGACCCGATCCGACCCGACCTGTGTAAGAGAGTATATTGGGCGAAAAAACGGGCTATGGAATGACACGAGATCGGCCGGGAACCGTTAGGACCGGGAGTGTAAAACGTTGCGATTAGTGATCGATCGATCGATCGATCGAGTCGTGGCACACCGCGCGGCCATCTTGGGGTCCCATATCTTCCACAATTGATTTTTAGAAAGCACACAAACCCGGCGGAACAGAAGTAAAAGAACAAGCACACTCTTAGACCAGGCAGCCAGGTGTTGCCAAACGCTCTCAATATCATGTCTCACAGCGAACAGCAAATACCTCGACAGAAAGTGCATTATCCAGCAACAAAAAACCCTCTTATTAAGAACTGCTCCCCCGTCATCGTCTCCAGCAAATCGAACGAAATCAGTATAGCGCCGCGTGCGCTGCAGAAGAAAAAACCAATCGAATCGCGCGCCCTCCAGAAGAGAGAAACCACACGAGTCGATGAGGAGACCCCGGGTTCCGCGTTGCACACAGCTCTACCTCAAAGCACACACACGTGGTTCGACCTGTAGAAAACCATCCACACATCGACACCGACACAGAGAGAAACACTAGAGAGCAGCCAAAATAATGTCTCCGTGGATGAACTTTCCGTAATTTGAATCACCTTTGAATGACTTTTTGGTCGGGCTTTCCTTGAGCTTTCCTTGAGATCCTAATTGCTACCATTACTGCTACTTCGTTGCAACTTCCTTATTATTATCCTATTACGTGTACGCTGAACATTTCTAATGCAGTGAATCTTATTTGATTAGTAATTGTTGATCACTAAATGTTGATATGATGACTAAGTGTAGGGTTAACTTGTTAACTATTTCTCCTGTAGGGCTGCCCCACCTTTACTCTATTGTGTACCTCCGCGAACCATCAGTATCCCGAATCATCCCACAGACACACACACGCACGATTGTTTGTTGAAATAGAGTTTTTCTTGCACTTATGTTTTTGGGCAGTACTGAGGGCTTAATACCTGTAATGTACCTAAATATGTGTACGCGAGAGCAAAGATGGAGATGGATAATCAAAATAGTTTATTTTTTCTTTTGTTTGCTCTAATGCTCTTGTCTCTTTCATAGCATTTCTATTTATATACATCGCAACAAACACGAACAGTTCGCGTTAACAATAACTACCTTCCCATAGTTCAGCCAGCCATAGAAAAAGAAACCAATAGTCCCCGAAAAGGTTGAGACACGCAAACACAAACCATGTGGATGGTGGTGGTGGTGTGTGTGTGTGTGTGTGTAGCCAAACAAGCCGCCAAAAGCTAGATCAACAGAGAACGATCGTGGTCGTGGGGAACGTTGAGCTACCAGATAGCGGGAGGGAGCGACCGTCGTCAGCAGCACACTCGGGCCGCAAAAGGAGAAGACGTTTCACTTTCACTTTTTCTTACAGTACACACTCGGTTTCAGTATATTGGTAGGGAAACAAGGATGTTCACAAAACGCTACTACATTTCGGCTACTTTTCGGTGACAGGAGACGTGCTGCGCCTGCTCTCTAACCATGCGCGATGGCACATGCACCACGAAATTGGGACATAAACTCGGCGACGACCACACGAAACTAAAATCCCCCCTGGGGGTCAACTAAACACCCCCCCTGGGGGTCAACTAAACACCCCGTTTGAAAAGGAAAACCTCGTGGACATATATATTTGAAGATATGCTTATCATTCCCCGCGCGCCGCCGCCTCAACGTGAAATCGAATCGAGACCGAAACCGGAATTGCGTGTCAACGTACGTGCCACGTGACACACAGGTAAAAAGAACGATATTTGACTGATCCTCGGGGATGGCGCGTGAAAACGGATACCAAAAGAGTGAAACACAACACAAAACACGAAAAGAGGACGATGAGAGCGCGCGCGCGTAACGTGCGTGTTTTTTAATATTTAAACGAAGCCGGGAAGAATCGGAAAACAAAAAGGGCCCCGGGCGAAAATGGGCGAAGAAAGTTGCAGTGTTTTGAAGAAAAGCGCAAAAACAGTGAGAAAACTCTTAAAAGCTGCTGCGGCCTGTGTACGACGCCAGGACGACGCGGCACAGGCACACTGATGAAAAGAGCATGGAAACAGAGAACAGAAGAGACAGAGAGAGAGAGAGTTGGGCAAGAAAACAAACCCGAAGACGAAGTAAAAGTAAGAGAGACAAAGTGACTAAAATCAATTGTTAGATTTTTTTATTATATATATTATATTGAAAATATATTATATATATATACACGAAGCGTCGCCAGGGAAACAAAAGAAACTGGATTCTTATGCACCGAGCCGACCGCGAGGAACTATGAAGGTGTTGCATAAGTTAGTAGTGTATGCGTGTGTGAGAGAGAAGAAGATAACAAGTGATAACGAAACACAGCAGACAACTCGAGCGGAACGAACGGGATATTCGAGAATTTGAGAGGATGTGTGTGGTGTTTTTTGGGTAAATTACGTGGAAAAAACGCAAACATTTTGTGTGTGCTGTTGTGCTCGCTGCTGCGTGTACGCACGACGACGCGCTGAAGGAGAAGGAAACACGACGTGAGTGAAAACACGATCAGCGCAAAACGATGATGAACAAATCAGTAACCGGGACATGGATATGTGTGAGGATATGAAACTGATGAGCAGCGTGGTGTTTAGCTTACAACTTTACTATTTATTGAACATACTAGAGGCTATAAATATCGTTGAATATTTGTAATGAAGGAACAAAAGTGTGAAAACCATTCAACTGATGGAAACGAGACGGCGAGACGGGTGCTGCAGGCGCTAATGCGTGTTCATATGTTAACGGTCCAAAGAGAGGTGTATAGAATAGAGCGGGGAAAACAAACCAGTTTCGCCACCCCGCGTTTGTTGCGATTGCTGCGAGGCGCGAGGCGAGGACAAAGGCACAGTATATGGTGGACAGTCCTTTCCTCCTTTTCCGCCTGAAGACTTTTCTGATTACCTTTTGTTTTTTGTTTTTGCGCGCAACGATCTCGATCGTTTCGATTCGCGAGATCGATCGATCGAAGGCGCCGAGACGTGCGTGCGTGCGTGCGTGTGTTATTGTGTCCCATTCGTTGTGATATGTTGAGTAAGGCATTCTTTTGATGTTGATCGGTTGATATTTGTTTACATTTTCCTCGTCTGGGTCCTTGTTTTTTGATTTGCACGACCACCGACGAAGACGCTCCCTGAAAGTGGCTTGAAAGCCATGAAATGCAATAGAATGTGTTTTTGAAATTGTTCGGCCTTAACGGCCCAGTACCTCCACCAAACACCACCACCAAGTAGATTACGGTTTTTACAAACTCAGCTTTCGGTTCAATTCTTTTCCCGACACGCCGCCGCTCCACTTGCATCCGCCTGATTCTCCGCCCTATGATCGGCGCAGCGCGCATATCGGAATCAAACGACACCGTCCTCGTTACACACGTATATGTTACGTGTTTTTGCGCGGAAGGAAACGGAATTGTGTTTCCATATCTCGTCTCTTTTATTATTTTGTTTTTTATTTGACCCTCTTGCAAAGGCCTCTGGTTGCTTAAAGACGCGCAGCTGCACGCACGCAGAGTTGCGCGGGAGTCACATTTAAACTTTTTGACCATTTTGGTACAAATCGAACCAAAGTACAAACTTCTTTTCCTTCGAGAGGAGGGAGTCCATCATCAGTCGGATGAGATGTGAAGCAGTTTTTTTAATGACACAGCGACAGGATGAAGAGATTGAGAGGGAGAGAAAGAGAGAGAGAAAGAGTTAGAGTTCCGCATTCCATGCAAGCCGACCCACAACAGCAACACAAAACACACACGCAAATGAACCTCCGAAGAATGTTGATCTGAACCCGTTAAATGTAACCGAATGTGTGAAATCGTACGAATCGAATGATGAAGAAAAAAACGGAAAAAACAATGGTAAATAACATCTAAAAACAATTCACCATCACAAGGAAGGAAAACGAAAGTTTATTCTTCACAGCTTCTCTCTCGAACACAAATAAAATGAAGGTGGATCATTGGACACATGGGAATATAGATAAAACAAACCACCCAGAATGTAGAACACAGAGGAGGTGTACACACCGTACGGGGGAGAGGCTCCTCCAAAGAAGCCAGAACTCAAAAAACAGCAAGCCCATTGGTCAGACAAAAGAAGAACACAAGAACGGTAGCAACACGGTGCATTACCACGAAAAAGAAACACGCAACGCAACGCAACGCAGTATAACAAACATCACTGCCAGTATAAGTATAAAAAAATCTTACCCGACATGACAACAACGCAAAAGCGCGCAAAACGCAAAAATTGGATTCGATCTGTTTTTCCCCACCACCAGCAGAATCAAAACATAATGGTGACGCGCGCTCATCCAGGATATTGCCTCAACCTGAGCGCACCAACAAAACACAGGAAGATAAAGAAACTATCCGCCACACTCGCGCGCGCCAGTGGGACAAGGTGATCAATCAAAAAAACGATCTTCAATAGGACGCGCGTTCATTGGGCAGCAGTTTAGTTAAAGAGAATCTTGGCGCGGAAACAAAACACGCGCGCAAGTCGCTGCGATTATAAAACACAAAACATTATTTATTACAAACAGTAACGGATTGATTGTGATTATGATTATGAAAAAAGCAGCGGCCCCCTGTCATATCATCTAATGAAGCAAAAACAAATAATATGACAACAAATAATATATGGTGTGTTACTAAACACGACGTGTGTAGGTAGAGAACAAACGGAATCACTGAGACCCGATCACTGAAACCGCCTCCCGTTTTGATTTTGATGCAAACCAAACAAATGTGTGTTACAGCAAAAAAAGATAAAAAAGCAAACAAAAAAATTATCATAATAAGAGCAAATGTGGATTTAAGTTTGGCTCCGTTTCGAATTTCCACACAACACATATACTACATACTAACAGGTAATGCAATAACGGAAAAAACATAGCAACGTAATGAAACTATAAATGTATTTATTTTATAAAATGGGCGCGACGAGGAAGGCCATCAAAAACATATGATATAATATTCTCTTGACACACACGCGGTGGAACCAGATTGCAAATTAAACCTCTAAAATTAACTAAACGTAAATGATATGTTTCCGTAACAGAAGAAAACCGGCTGCTTTGGCGATAATTGGTATAGTACTATATTGTGGCGTGTTTGGTTTAATTACCTATCACTTTATCATTGTATATCCCTCTTTCAAAACGGGCAAACATATTTACATAGGATTACTCAACACTTCTCTTAGGCCACTACACCACCGCCGCCGCTCTACGTACGGCACACTAAATAAATGTAGTGCCGCAGCCGCAAACAAAATTGGAAAAATAGCAAAAAAAAACAGAAGTAGAGATCACCTTGTCCTGTTGTGAAGCAGCTCTTTTTATGATGTAAGTGAGGTGAACGAAGAAGACAAAAAGATAAACACCCAAAAAAAAGCTACACACATTGAACGTTTATAATTGGGCTCAACACGGCAGCGACCAGCTTGAACTGATGAAACCCACTTACCTCATGTTTGGATTAGAGCAACTAGAAGAAATAAAACATAAACACTATAAAAAAAATAAACAAGAAAACAACCGCAGGAAGCATATAAAAGAGAGAAGCAGTGAAACTATAGCCGAGCATATAAAAGTAACTATTAAGGCATAAACGATAAACTGTTCCACCATCCCGGATTATAAACACACACGCTCCACACGATCCAGAGACGATCCTTCGAACGAATACGTGTATGATTTCACTTATTGTGCTTGCCGCCTAGTAAACAACACGTGCGTCACCGACGAAAACAGAGAAAGAGAGAGAAAGCGTGTTTAAGCAAAAAGGAAACATAAATCATTAGCTATGCGATCTTTCTGGATAGGAACTGGAACTTTTACCACAACCACATACACCGCGCCCCGAGTCTTCGAAAACGGCTCAAAAATTAAGCTAAATTTGTTTTAAGAGAAACCACACACCGCGCAAGTTCTGTCAATCAATCAGACACTAGCCGAAAGCCGCCGTGTGTGTGTGCGAATTGATCCTCCTGATCTGTTGACGGAGACACAGCAAAAATCAATCACCGAATTCGCGAAGCGCGCAATCCAATAGTAGTTTGTTGGATAATTAGTTTGTACCCGGTTCTTCTCTCTACACGCACGCGACTGTGTGTGTCGCAAATGTTGTGTACCAGCTACTTGTATTGTTTTTCCTTTCTTAAGTTGGTTCATCGCCGTTCACCCAACGTCTCAACAGAACACTACGCTACGAGCGATTTTGCGGCGAAAATAGAAGGAAAACAGGAAAAATGCAAAACAGCAGACGCAACACACAACAGAAGAACGAAGGAGAAAGGAATATAAATTTAAATTTAGATTTTTCACATTTTGTGTGTAATATGTAGAGTGTGTAAAACGCGCGCGAAGCAAACAAACAAACAAACGCCCCACAGAGCAGCAAACGACCCCCACAATTGCGGAGGTTATTGAAACCTTCTAAGCTACAGGCACACACACCTACATATTACTACTACTACTACTACTACTACTACTACTACTGCTACTACGACTACTACTGCGCTATAAGATGATACTTTACTAATGCTCTATATTTTGTACTTCTTGTTCTTGCTACTTTTTTGTATTAATGGATAATGTTATGTTTAATTTCTTTTATTCTCAAGCCAAGCAAAGGTATGAAACACATGAAACAAAAGATGCTTCGTTATGTTTAGGAATGCTTTTGTAAAAGGGCGCAATAATATTTAACTCCCGTCCCGTCCCCGCCAATAATTTTGCTTGATTTTTGCCCCACCCCCGTTTGAGTTCCCTCCCTGAGTGTGTTATCTCTCCTTATCATACGTTCTAAATTTGCTCGATACTTCATTGCTCTGTTCACAAAATCATGGCGAGACAGGCGACTGACAGCAGAGTAACAGTAACTAGATCGTACGCATAGTAACCTGGAGAGAGAGAGAGAGATGTTAGTTCCATTTTCCAACCCGAAGCACTCAGCTGCTCTTTTATATAGTGTTTCGTTTTCGTTTTAATTATGTTTCATACGCGTTTTGTTCTTAATACTTTGCCCTGTGCTGTTTATTAGTTTTGGCCGGTCCGCCGGGATACCCGCTCCTCGTTCCCCCCACGAGAGACCTCTCTGAGCTTGTTTTTTTCTGGAGAGGAAGGAAGATGATGATGTTACTGATGGTGGGGCTTAACAGATAGGAAGGGCCGCATAGACCACCGCACCGAACCGCCGCAAACCAGACAGACACACACACCCCTTGGCGTTCGCACGGCCCGTTTTTCGTACCATAACTCAGATAGCCCATCAGAGATATTCGCATCCCCCGGGAACGCGGACAGGAGCGCACGCCTTTACCGACGACCACTGAAAGGAGACTGAACTACAACCGACACCCGTGTGGTTTGAACGGTGGCGCGCACGCCCTCCGTGGGCCTCCAAGTTGGATCCTCTCAGGGCCCCCGAAATCCTAGAGTAGCCTCGTGCCACAGCCCCCCCAACAACGCCCCTGCTACTGCTGCTGCTGCAACTTTCGGCAAACGATCCGACGATCCCCATTTCCCCATTTGCATCTACGTCAGACGACCACAACGGACGGACACGCCACTTTGCCACAGGAATGAAGCCTTGCTCAAAATTCATTCGAACGAATTCGAATTCGAGGGCGCGCAGAGTGTCAGGAGAGAGAGAATCCATTCGAATTGCCGTGATCGCGCCACGTGGCCCACTCGCGCCGCGCCACGCCTGGTCCTGGGCCGCGGGATTATGCCAACCCTCCCGCCGCGCACCGCCAGCCCGGTTCGTTCACTTGCAGCGCCTCCCTCCGATCGATAGAGATCATCGATGATGATGTTGATACTGAGAGTGTGTGTTCTTATATAGGATATAATGCAAATAATTGACATGCCTGTGTGATAATAGTTTATATTCCTGTCATTATCTGTATTTATATTCTTCGGGGAAAGACCAACTCCCCACCACCCCCGCGTCGTGGGAGGAAGCGTTTTTTTGAGGAGGTAGAAGAAATGGATGGCGCCGAGCCGCGAACCACCGAAATGGACGGTGGTGGATCGCGGTTTGATCGCGCGCACATGATCTCCGGAACTACTTTCTCCGCAGATCATCGCGCAGCGTGCGTTGTGGCTGGTCGACAAACGAATGACGACGTGCGTGTGTTCGTTTGTATGTTTTTTTGTTGTTGTAAAAAAGAACTAGCGAGAGTGAGAGAGTGAGAGAGAGAGGGAAAGCGAAAAGAAACGCGGGGGACAAAACCTTCCAGTGTGGTTGTTTCAGGGTGGGTTGAAAGGAAACCAATTTATATATATACATAGGGAGGGAGAGAGTATATATAAAGAGGGATAAAGATTTATATATAAATATATATACATATTTTTTCGTAAGAGTTGAAACAACACACACTAAAGAGAGAGAGCTAGGGTGAGTGAGAGAGAGAGCGAGAGAGAGGTAATCGGTAAAATTATTCTCATCTGGATTCGACATATTATGTTTAAACTCTAATCGGTTGCGTATAGCTTGTAGCTATTATTACATCAATTATGTTTTATGTTAGTTCTAATTATCACCATTATTATTGCCCTCCCTCCGCCGCCGCTGCCCTCCTTTTCACAATCATCAGTTACTATTATTGCGCCTCAGCACAACACAGGTATAGTTTTTTTCTTCTTTCGTTTGTTTTGAACCAAAAAAAATACGAAAATAGGCAAAGAACAAAATTTGTGTAAATGATAAATGAAAAAAAATTATGTCTCTGCCTAAAAAAAACAAATCAAAACACAAAAAAATATAAAGAAAGTGCAGCAGAATTTATTAATCATACATTGGGCGCCCTTTAGACACGAAGCTACAAAGGTACAAAGTAGTAGAAACATAAAGAACCGATTGGTTCCGATTGGAGAACCCCCGCCCCTGGTCAGTACGTTTCGATTCGTTTGTTTCTTCTAGCTCTTGCCCCGTCAAGGGCTAAAAGCTCCATTTATTCTCGCATGAGCATACTACTCACATCCAAGTCACCGTAGAGAAATGGAAACGCAAACTAGCAGCCAGATGCAACTACTCTCTTTGCTTCGGTCCCACAACCCATGCCAACAACAATCGTATAATCGGCCAGCCGCCAATCATTCTCTCCGTTAAAAAACTGGAAACACAGTGCAAAAGCGTTTTATCTAAAGTTTAGCTCCCGAAGAAACCTGGCAAAATGATGTGTGTGCGTATCCAAGGTGTTTCGGTTTCGAGTACTGTGATTCGAGCACACTATGAACCGGTTCCAATGCAAACAAGAAATAAATGGACACAACCAAGAAAGGCGATTTGATCAGAAGCAGCTTGAGAAAAATTAAAAAATTACAACCACATAAAATAGAAACATAAGCGCGTGCAGAGACCATATTGGAGAAGAACCTAACCGAACCTCTTCCCGTACGGCGGAAAATCGGAAGATCGAAAAATTTCATTGGGATTTGAATTGCGAGCGACAGTGCAGAAAAGGGAAAAGGTGTACCAGAAATATTGGAAACGAATGTCGGATAGGAATGGCGATAAAACTACCTCAATACCTCTTATAATTGTAAAGTAACGCGAGAGTGTGGAGCAGAAAAGAACGGAAAATGGAGCAAAGGGAAAATAATTTAACAAAAATACAAAAAAAGAGCAAAACCCATTATTATTATCATTATTAAATATATTCACACCTGACACAAGGTCTCTGCGAAGGGAAGCGCCGCGCAGCGCAACAGTAAAGTGAAGATTTTGATTTGACATTGTGTCACACATTGCTGGAAATTCACAGTTCTACACACCACCCCATATCTGCGCGTGTTCCCTCACAGAGCTCAGAGGACTTTCACCGTTTCGCGCTGAAACGAACTCTTCTGAGTTGGCCAAGAATCTGCGCCGCCGCGTTTGGCATCAGACGTCCAGAAGAGCCAGCAGCCAAACATCCGTGAAATGGAAAGAGAAAATAATCATAGTTTAAAAAGGAACGGAACGCCAGATACAATCGACGGACGAATAAAAGCAATCAAGAAAGTAGGCCCGAACAGCGCAAATAAGACAGAGAGCGAGAGAGAGAGAGAGAGAACGCGAGAGAGAGAGAAAGAGAGAGAGGGAGAGAAGTGTGTAAAAGTATGACATAACAAAAAACCCAGGAAGCCCAAACGTGATTAACGGACTCTCAGCAACACGCAAAATGTGCTGAAGTTCTTTAACATTGACGATGAAAAAACAAAGAAATGAAACAAGCTCTTCAATATTATAAACTCTAAATATGAACAGAATTTTTAATTTTTCTGAATAAATTTAATTTTTTCAAAAAAGACGGCGTTGTGGTTGTTCTGTTACGATCTGATGACACTTCAATGGTTATGGGTAAGATGACACAAATGTTAAACGAACTCATTTGAAGCACCTTAAATACCTTAAAAAACTACCTTGAAAAAATTTAATATTAAATATCGGTTAAATTGGGAAGTCTCTAACTTCAGCTACCCACGCCGGTTGCCCTGGTCATGCTGCCCTGGTATTTTGCCGACCGAAAATCGCAAAAGTTACAACCAAAATCGGGTTTTGCATCAGCCGTAAAATACTAGGAGAGCATGACTCGGCTACTGCGAAGCGGTAGCGGGCAATTTACTCGAACGAATCGAGTAGTTGTGTCTGATTCGAGGACTTTTGTTCGAGCACTTGCGCTACCCGCCGCAGCAGCCGGGTCATGCTCTCCTAGTATTTTGGTGCTGGTGCAAAACCCGATTTTGGTTTAAACTTTTGCGAGTTTCGGTCGGCAAAATACCAGGGCAGCATGCCCAGATCAACCGGCACGGGTAGCGCCATGGGTTCCAAAGACACCGAGTTCAGAGACTTGCTTAATGAATCGAATAAGAAGCACCGCTCCTCTGAGAGTGCCAAATAAAGAACTAAATAAAGTGGTCATTGATCAGTTGGCTGTGCATTCGAAGCAAAGTTTATTTAATCAGTTTTTTATGTCTAAGAACGGACAATTGGCTGCCATATTTGCTACCATCGAATTACTAATTAATTTAAACGTAATTAAAAGATTCAGTTCGATGCTCTAACGTTACGGAGAAGAAATAAGACATTTAATTAGTAAATATAGGTCTTCCCACTTTCCGCGCTATTGGTCAACCTCTCCGTCCGCGTAGGACGCCATCGCGGCTTGTCTTAACGTGACCGAAAACATTCGTTCCATACCGGAAGCGAACCGTGCACCATTCTCGGACCCGCCCGCGCCCGCCTAACGGTCGCCTCCGCCGGGACTGCTGCCGACTTTCTTTTCAAACATTTTCTTCGAATCACAGAATCCATGCTTCGTTTTGCCGAAAGAGTTCGGTCCGGACGAGGTGGGCGTCTCGCGACCGATATTACGCATCCGCATCCGGCATTCGGCTGGCATTTCTTCCGGCTCGCTGTCGTCACTATCATCCGCCTGCCGGAACGCGTTCGCGATCGGTCGCATCAGTTTCGGCGGCTCTTTGCTGGACGGCGCGGCCAGCTTCATCTGTATGCCCCCGACGGGGGGCTTTAACGACCCCAAGGACGGTGCACCACTCGCGTTTCGCTTGCCCACCAACAACGTGCCTTGAAACGAGAGTGTGGTGTTCCTCGGAACGATTAACCAACGCTACTGAGTGCGGGCAGAAGGATGGGAGACTGAGGTTGCAGGACAGGGGAAATGATCTCACCGCCGGGACCGGTTCCGGTGCCGTTGGAGTTGCGCCCGCGACTTTCGAGCGCTTCCTGCCGTCGGCGCCGTTCTTCTTCCTGCTGACGGTGATGATTCCGTTGGTGCACCCGCTGTGACGCGACGGGTGAAGCAGATCGCGAACGCGAGCGGTCACGGAAACCGGAACTCGGTGAGCTTCCCGAGGAATCTGGCGACGGCGATCGGGACCGTAGTCTCTGTTGTGGCTTGGCATCTTGTCGCTGTCGTTGTTGCTGATGTTGCCCTGAAATGGCACGCAAAAGCACCAGAGTAGTTAGCACACGTATCGTCGGTGGCCACCAACTTCTTACCATCGTGTCGATCCCAGCGGCTCATTCTGTTTCTGTGTGCTTGTTGTGTTTGGTTTCGTTGTGCGTCGAACAAGATCAGCTGCGGGAGAGTACGCTCCGAACGAGAAAGCCCTTTCACTCGTAAACTGGCCGAGTCATTGGTCAGGCCGATGCCTGAGAATCCGTCGAATCCGTAATCCGTTGTTTCCGAAACCGCAATCCCCAGCTGAACAGTTTTCCAACAAAATGTTCTGAAAACTTCGGCTGTGACATTTGCACAAGCACATTTCGATGTTTTCTCAAGGTGTATATGAAACATCGAAACCGGAAGATTTGCTCAAATCATCGAATAAAAGATTATAAGATACGAAACCCGATGGAAATCCTCGTTGCTGCGTTCTTTCATTAAAACTTTCTCGACTGAGAGAAATAGAAGTGGTGCGAATCGCTGCTTGATGGAATAGTTGGGCCGGAGGCTTGGTTTTGTATTTTGACGCATTTTTAGTTTTCTTATTCGTCCTTTTCACTTTCTGCTCTGTCCCTTCTTACATCGCTAGAAAATACGTGTGCAGCTCGAACGCACTAGAAGAAAAGTAGCTCCCGACGATGCCAAAGCGAGTCCATTCCATCATAATCGCCCCCGACAATCAAGAACCTCCACCAGAACTCCGGATGCGCTTCGCTCAGGTGACGGTGCGAAGAGGTAGAACCGCCGCGGGTTAGGCAGCAGCCTTACTTGCGCTGAGCGTTCTGCTGTCGGTTCATGTCCTTCGGGAAGGATCGCTGCGGCGGTGTACGGATGCGACGAGCTTCCTTCGAGCGATTGCGGACAACCTTCGAGTGGATAGCGCACGATACGCAGTAATGCAGCTTGGCATACAGTTTCGGCAGTACGTACGCTACGAGAAAATAACAAATGTTAACCTTCGTTGTGACATAGCGCGCCCGACGCGTGTGACACGATCATAGTAAGCACACTTCGTCAGATAGCAAATATTCGAGTTTCATTTCTCGCAAGATCCTAGTAGGTATGTTGTCCTCACGTAATGTGCGTGCGGCTATGAATCGTGTGGCTCGGGGTTCAACCTAACTGACTGGCTACTTACAGCTGTATACCGAAGCATCGGAGATGTCCCGCACGGCAGCGGCTTCCACGATGTTGCGGATGACGAACTTCTTGATCGCTTTGTCCTTTGGAACGCAGCGAGCACAGTTCGTGCAGCGGACGGCTTTCACATGGCCGCGGTTGTGCTTGCAGCGTCCTCCATTACGCCTCTTTTTAGTCTACGATGTTCCGGCGCACGTCGATAAATGAAAGCAAGAGGAAGAAACGAAGAAAATTAGATCCGGCGGTAGTTAGACGGAAACGCCATGTTGAAACACATGCCGTTTCGTTAACCAAACACACTGGCTGTGACTGTGTGCGAGGATGTGTGTGCGTTTACCGCACCGCAGAACCACCGGACCGGGCCAATGCGATTTTGCCCTTTTTCTGGCTCACATACTACTGAATTAACTGTTCACCATTGCAGAAACGAACGGTCCGATGGAAATGCGACCCTTTTCACAGCGGAAAAGGGTGAATTTACGCCGGATTTTAGATATTTTACAAAGCTCTTACCATTTTGGTGACAGATCGTTAACAGTGCCACGGAAGTAGAGACCAGTAAGGGCTGGTTCACACTTGCTCGAAGCCTGCACTTTGACAGCTTCACACGTTTACCACAGTTGATCTCTGAAAATCGATGCTTTTTATTCGAGGATATTATCTGTCTTTATCAATAAGAACAACACGAAATTTAACACAGAGACCAATTTTCACTATGTTTTACGCTGGATTTGGCTTTCTCGCATGACAAACGGTTATCCGCAATCAAACCACTTCCGGTCATTTGAAACGGTTTCATCGACAAAACACAGGGACGGGTTTCGTCGAAAGTTGTAGCCACAGTAAAATGTGTGCCGGTGGATTGTTTACTTTTGCCCCCTCGGTGTCAGTTCCCACGCAATTGTGTGTGTTAGCGTTCGCCTTTAGGGATTTTACGCACGGAGATTAAACGAACTTCGTGCTCCAGACAATAGAGGAATATCTATATCTTGTTTGTGCCACTTGATCTCGAGTTCCAGTCCCAACATTCGTTTTCCAACACCTTGAATCGGCTGTCGAACAAAACTCGGTCGACACGACGCAGGTGAGTAGTGAGTAGTTTGATCAGCTGCTCTGTCCGTTATTCGTGGCCATCCTTTGAGAAGGAGCTCAAGCAGAAGTATTGTGAAACATTCTTGAGTCATCGAATCTTGTAAATCGTGTTCGATCTCGCGTAGTACCGGCCAACCGCGGTTTTATTTACCATACCCATCTCGCTCTCACTCTTGCTCGACACGATCATCTTATGTTGTCAAACCTGTGCATAGCAACGTGCATGTGTGAGTGAATGTGCAAGGAGATTCCTATCGGCGCTTCGCGTGAAACGGCAGCATCGCAGTACACCGCAAAAGATCAGCAGTCCCAATCGGCGCGGGTCAACGAGGAGGAATCTACTGGGGCCTCGAGTTATCTCTCGAGCCGCTTATCATCACCGAGTACACCGGTTATCGGAAGAACAACGTACACCCGCCGCTTGAAAGGTGTGTTTCATTCGGAGTGAAAAGCTACGAATCCAATTATGGCCACATCCGTGCTACGGTCTTGTACCCGCAATATGGCCACGGCATCGAAAATCAATAACGTTGTGGTGGTCGGCGGTGGCCTTATGGGTTCCGGCATTGCACAGGTAAGAGATGGTCGATCTCCGGTGGCATTTTATACGGTGGTCCAAAGTCCAAAGTACCGGGTCAAAGATCGCCGGTGAGAGATGAACTGTTGCCCCTGTTGAACAAGCCGCATCTCTATTGCCGTGTTGCTGTTTCAGGTGGCCGCCGCAACTGGCCACAATGTGACGCTGGTGGAGATGAACGATGCGTTGGTCGAGAAGGCGCTAGGGGGAATCCGGAAAAGTTTGGAGCGCGTCGCTAAGAAGCAGTTCAAGGAGGACACGGTTAAGGGCAAGCAGTTTATCGACAGCACGCTGGCAAAGATCCGTGGCGCGACGCAACCGGAGGGCGCTGTCGAGCAGGCCGATCTCGTGGTGGAGGCGATCGTCGAGAAGATGGAAGTGAAACATCAGCTGTTTGCCAAGCTCGACGTTGCCGCACCGGCCCACACGATCTTCGCGAGCAACACGTCGTCGTTATCGATCACCGAGATAGGGTCGGTGACGAAGCGCCAGGATCGTTTCGGAGGGTTACACTTTTTCAATCCGGTGCCGATGATGAAGCTTTTGGAAGTCATTCGCACCGATCGCACCTCGGACGATACGTTCAACAGCATGGTGGCGTTCGGCGAACGGATGGGCAAGAGTTGCATCACCTGCAAGGATACGCCCGGGTTCGTGGTCAACCGGCTGCTGGTGCCGTACATGGCGGAAGCGGTTCGCCTGCTCGAACGGGGAGACGCCTCGGCCCGGGACATCGACACGGCCATGAAGCTGGGCGCCGGCTACCCGATGGGACCGATCGAGTTGACCGATTACGTTGGCGTGGACCTGACCAAAAACATTCTGCAGGGCTGGCACGAAAAGGATCCCGAAAATCCTCTCTACGTTCCGATCAAGCTGATCGACAAGATGGTTAGCGAGGGAAAACTCGGCGTCAAATCGGGCGAGGGTTTCTATTCGTACAAGAAGTGAAACGAGGCGGTCGCCGCGATCGTTGCACGAAGCAATAAAGCACGCATTTAACGTAGAGTAACGCGTAAAGTGTGTAGTCATTTGAGTGACGCCTTGGCCCGGCCGTTTTTAATCTTCTTCAGGCTGGTTCTTCGCCTTTATGCCTTTTTTGTTATCAGATAAGCGGTGGTGCTCTGATTGTCTGGGGCTCATTCGTGTGCACCCAAATCTCAGGCGACTCAGTTGGTTCCTGCCAGAGTGATCCAGCAAACTAACGGCCACCTAACTAACTACTCATCCAGCAGCAGCATGTCTGCAGGAGCGGTACCGATCAAGCATGTTACCGTCGTTGGTGGCGGAGTGATGGGATCGGGTATAGCATTGGTAAGCAAAGCCCGGTCGATCTGGTCGCCTACGTGTAATATGACTTCTCCCTTTCCCCCGCAACACTGCGTACAGATAACGGCGGCCAATGGGTACCGGGTGACGGTGGTAGATTTGAACGAGCAAGTGCTGGCAGCGGCGCAGCGTCAGCTGGAGAAGGACATGAAACGAACGGCCATGCACGTCACGAAGGGTGACAAGGATGCGGCACAAGCATTCTTCGTGGCAGCCTGGGCACGGGTCAGTTTCAGTGTCGATCTGGAGAAGTCCGTTACATCGACCGATTTGGTGATTGAGGCCATCGTGGAAAAGCTGGACATAAAACAAACCCTCTTCAAAGCCCTCGATCAGGTGTGTGTGCTGCAGATCGAAAGAAGCGAAAACGCGATCGTAACCGTCATCGATCACATTGTAGATTGCCCCGGCGCACACCATTTTGGCCAGCAACACTTCGTCGCTGTCGGTGGCGGAGATCGGGTCCTTGACCCAGCGCCAGGACCGTGTCGGTGGGTTACACTTCTTCAATCCCGTCCCACTGATGAAGCTGGTTGAAGTGGTTCGAACCGATCACACATCCAGCGGCACGGTCGAGGCACTGCTGGCGTTCGGAAAGAGTCTTCGCAAAACGTGCATCACTTGTAAGGATACACCCGGGTTCATCGTTAACCGTTTGCTGTTCCCGGTAACATCGGAGGCACTGGCGATGGTCGAACGGGGTGACGCTACGCCGCGCGACATCGATGTGGCGATGAAGCTGGGCCTCGGACATCCGATGGGACCGTTCGAGCTGATGGACATCGTCGGGCTCGATACGATTCAGAATATTCAGGCCGAACGACAAGCGCGAAACCCGGGTGACTTCAAACCCAGTGCCCTGGTGAGCGACATGGTGAAGCAGAATAAGTTGGGCTTGAAAACGGGTGAAGGCTTCTATAGCTACAAATAAAGAACAGCAAATTTTAAACTCTTCGTTTTGTCATTTCGTAGCAAGAAAGATGAAAGAAATGAAAAAATACGTGTCGTTTTTGTGGTAACGTGCATGTTCAAATTTCTATCTTGTAGCCCTCCCTTGCACAATGGACGTTCAGCAGTGAAAGGATCGAGTATGCATTGGTACGGTGACGCTCGCGAGGAACTGCCGGATGGGATCACACTGTGCGAAACGCAAGTCGCCGGTCACACAGCCGCACAGGGGTGCCTCGGGTTGCTGAAATCGGCCACCGACGGGACGGTCCTGAAACCGACGGGAAAAGTACTCTGTGGCATCCGAGAGATTGGCTTCTATGAACGGTTGGAAGCGGCCCAACGGTTGGAAAACGGTAGCGACAATGACAATGGTTGCTACGATTGGATGCTGCTAGAGCTAAGCAAATTGGTACCACGTTACTATGGACACCCGAAGCTGCCCATCGACGGAAAGGAGGTGGAATTTATCCAGCTGGAAGACCTAACCGAGGGCTACGAGCGGCCGTGCATAATGGACGTGAAAATAGGACGCCGCACGTGGGACCCACTGGCCACGCCTGAGAAGCGGAAAGCGGAAGAGAGCAAGTATCGAGCGTGTCGGCAGCACCTTGGGCTATGCATCCCGGGCCTGCAGGCATACTCCGTGCACGACCATGGCCGACTGATACGGCACGGCCGGGATTATGGCAAAAAGTTAACCGAGGTCAACATTCGTGACGGTGAGGCACACAGTGCATGATTGGTGGCCGGTTCCGGGGATGGCTCGTCGTAAAGAATTCCCTTCTCCGTGTTCCCTCTATACTTGCAGCATTCCTAGTGTTCCTGAACGCCGATCGGAATGGGCACGTTTGCAGGGAACTGGTCGAGTCTTTGCTACAGGCTGTGCGTCCCATCCAAGACTGGGCCCACCGGCAAACCACATTCCGACTGTACTCAAGCTCCGTGCTGTTGGTGTACGATGCGGCACGGCTAAAGCAAAAAATCCACAAAAGTCTGACTAGAGATAATATTTCCCCGGCTGCGATGCAGCGGCCATTGGCCGTGGCAAAAATGATCGATTTTGCACATGCCTTTACGACTGAAGAGTCGGAACCAGCTGCGGGTTCAGAGAGCACCGTAGACGCCAACTACATACACGGAGTAGACAGTCTGGTGGCCATATTGGAACAGTTTCTCGATAGCGGCCCGCTCTGAGAACCGCGTCCAAAGTTGTACGTGACTTAAGTAGGTAAACGTGTAACCATACCAAAATCCCAACAAATTGCCATTCACTTTTAGGCATCGCGAGGAGGGTCCTCGCGGTGCCCCCTTTAGGTTTCGGCTCCTTTTACGAATATACTGCGTCATACCAAACTGTGCACAACAAGCATTTGGGGCACAAAGCCCGACTGAGGGCCTGATGAATAAAAGTAAAAGTATCTACACCCGGAAACACTGTGAATGTGATTCACTTCGGCACCCTTTTGCGCCTTTGTTTCGGATGTTCTTTCGCGCGTCAACTGGCCATTCCTAATCTATCGGCACCCGTATCGGAAGAGCATCGATGTTATCTCTTTACGATATACATTTCGTGCCACGTGGTGGGATTTAGATCGTTCCGACCGCTCAGCTAGGCCTGCCCAGGGGGCACGGCAGGAGCAAAAAAAGCTGAGGAAGGTTTTGCACGATAATTCCGCTGGATAATGATAAAAATGATAGTGTCGCTTCCGTCGAATTCGATCAGCGTCCGGTCAGTTTGGATGCGTGTACCGTACCGACAGCAGCAGCAGAAGGAAGCGTCAGAAAGATGAGCCAGTTAAAGCTGCCACCATACCAAAAGCGCAAATGTTCCACAAATCGGCCATCAACGCTAAGCATCGGTGGCGGTGCCGTGTCGCCGACGGTGACGTCGCGATCTCCACTTGGGTACGGGCTCCACAGTCCCGATGAGTGTCCTTCGCTTCCTGAGGGTATCGTTCCGTTCAACAGTCAAGTGGCGGGCCACGCGTTTCACAAAGGCACCGGCTCTTTGGGTAAGGATGGGGTGTGCATGAAAAAGCGGCAAGAGTTGGGAGGATAAACTTTGCGGCCTCTGAATCGCAGGTCTACTGAAGTGTACCGACGATGGGTCCGTCCTCAAACCGGCCGCCAAACTGCTGGCGGGCGCCAGGGAGATTCGGTTCTACGAGCAAATAAAAGGAGCCCCAGGCGATCGGAAAGAGTTGTTGCTGTTGCGTGAAATTACTCCCCAGTACCGGGGACACCAGGTGTTGCCGGTGAATGGTGAGTTGATGGAATTCCTTAAGCTCGAAGACTTAACCCACGGCATGCTGGACCCGTGCATAATGGACATTAAAATCGGTCGCCGATCGTGGGACCCGATGGCCACGGAGGAGAAGCGTGCCTACGAGACGTCGAAATACGTCGAAAGCCGCGAAGCGTACGGTTTCTGCATTCCGGGGTTCCAGTTCCGTTCGCTGCACAATGGACGGCTTTTGCGGTACGGCAAGGAGTACGGTAAGAAGCTGAACGAGGTAACGGTGAAGGATGCAGTGCGCAAGTTTCTCAACGCCGACCAGGGCCTCTGCCGGCAGCAGTTGATACAGCTGCTGACCGATCTGTGGAACATTCAGAAATGGGCCCGAACGCAGACGGCGTACCGGCTGTACGCCAGCTCGGTGCTCCTGGTGTACGATGCGCGTCGCCTGAAACCGGTGCTGCAGAAACGATCGCCACGAACTCCTACGACTCCCGCGGGGCTTCTGTCAACCGGTGGGACGGCGGTTTCGACGCCGACCGGTCGCCAAAGTGGAAGCAACACTCCGATAAGCACGCCGACCTTCTGTACGACCACCGTCAACGAAATGGGGGACGTGGAACCGTTGCAGCACTATTTCAAGATTCAGCGCAGTCACTCGAGTAACCACGACTACGACGAGGCAAGTCTGGGCCATCCTTTTCCTCTCCCTCTTTCGCGCTCTTTCTCCTTCGATGCTCACCAGTAACCGGGCCACTCTTTACACACCTCCGGCAGGACATTAAAGTGATGAAGGAAAACTACACCTTCATGTTGGACAACCTGGCGGGCTCGTACGAGGAGAAGATCTGGGCCAGGGCGCGCATGATTGACTTTGCGCACGCCTTTCCCGTCCAGCCGTCCGCCGATGACAGGCCGGCCACGGTGGACCGAAACTACCTGGAAGGCATCGACAACCTGGTGAAACTGTTCGAGGGCTTCCTGCGGGACTGTGAAATTCAAAACATCCCCAAACAAGGCGTCGCCTAGCCCGAAACGCGCCTCCGTTGTTGCCTATTATACTCTACCCGGCCCGGAACGGGGAAAAATATATGTGTATTTGTGTACGAGTTTTTCTTCTAAAAGCTAATGGTTTAATGTTCCCTGAAAACAGGCAACCCCTGCACTTGTGTGCGCGTTTGCACGTTTCTAAAACTATCCCGCACATATTGTCACAATCTCTCTCACAAGCTCTCCATCTTCTCGAAATGCACGGCCGGAAACGCGATAGAACATTCCAACCATTTTGCGCGTCACGTCATGCTCGAGATTGGTATGGCGCCAGCGTCAGCGTCACTTGGCTGGCGGCCAGGGACGCTCGAACCGTGAACCGGCCACGAAAGCAACAAAAAACAAGCAAACGAAAATGAATGAAGAGTGGGATTGTGCTTACCAGCCGCCGTATACGTGTTGGCCAACAGGTGCCGCCGTGTGGCCTTGGGGGTGGAACATTGCAAAACAAGAAACAAAAACTATTCAAAAACACGAGCAACCAAAATGATACAATTACAATTGCCATCGAAACAAATGCTGCACAGCTTGCTGTGCGATCCGCGATGTGACCGGAACCCGATCCGAATCCGGACGGATTGTATCCCGGTCCGGCCCAGGGGTTGGATGATTACAGTCCAGACTTGGAACCCTCGACGCCCATCACGTGCTTGTTGTACAGTCCGTTCAACTGCTCCAGAATGATGAACGTAAGCACCGTGTGCGGACCAAGCCGGCCGTAGTAGGCAGTGAAACCCTTCCACAGCGCGAACAAACCTTCGTGTCGCGTTACCTTGACGATGACGTCGATTGTGCTCTTGTACGGCGGTACTTCACCGGGTGCTACCTTCATGTTTTGAATTCTGGAAAACGGGGCGGATCGGTGAAATTGGTTGGACACCATTTGAGGGGACACCAAGCGTGGCTTACCTAGTCTTGGCAATGTCAACCGGCAGCGAAGCGGCCGTGGTGATCAACCCCGAAAACATACTGGCAGTGAAGTGTAGCCCGATACCCTCCTGCAGAAGCTCGGCGCTCAGCAGGTACGCCTTCGCCTGGGAGTACGATGCGAGCTGGGCGGCGTTTACCACCATGGCACGGCCCATGGTCGGTATGCAACCGCGCCATAGCGACACAACACTCTCTTCCTTCGCGATACGGAACAGGGCGTTTAGAAATCCGGTATAGTTGCGCCGTTCCGCTACCGGTAGCCGGCCGTCGGCGGTCATTCGAATCAAGATCAGCTCGCTGGGATTGCCGACAAACGATCCAACGGCACCCGCCATCATCCCCATGCCCATCGACGCCAGCAGATTTGGGGTTTTGTTCATTTTTCTAAAATGCACATACCGATGAGAGGCGAAAGGGTTTGCGGAAGGCTCTTATCTGTTGCCAATGCTTACTGTTTGTAGGTATCGTTAAGTGACGTGTACACACCGAGCCGGGTCGTTGTGTAGGTGGCTTGCCGCATAATTGCCGCGCTCAGCCCTTTGTACATTGCGAGCGGACCTTCGCGGCGGACTATTTTGCCGATCGCATCGAACGTGTTGTTGTACTCCTTGGCCGCTCCGCCCATGCCGGAGATCTGCATACGGGTTTTCACCAAATCCAACGGTTGGACAACGCATGTTGCTCCGATGCTAGTAGAGGACAAGACAAAACGGAAACCATCTGAATTACTTACAAATACCAACCTTCAGAATTCAAGACGCCCCAAGCGACGCAGTGGTGCTAACTGGCTTATTGATTCTATAAGCGAGATCAACGCATGGTCAATAGCCCTCCATGCGTTGCCAGAGCGGTCTAATTCACAGGTCGTGTTACGCAAGACACTTTTCTCGTTTCCCGGCATGGTAACAAGAGGTTTTGGAAGCCATCATTACCGTGACTGCGGTCCGTTACGCATGATCACCTTTCGAAATTTGTGTCGAAAACTGGGCCACACCCTCCCCCACCATCTTTTCAACGTGGGACTCAATTTGCAGCATCTACTTTTGCAGCAACGCCCCGGAGCATTACTGATAAGATATGTGCAACCTTTGCCCATTTCGCGGTGTCCCTGATTAACTGATTTGCAATATTTGGCGGCCCTTTTGTGGGCCCAAAACGACCAGCACGGGGCCCACATCAGCTGACGAAATGATCGCGATGTGACCTTGGGCCCGGCTCCGATCATATTTCAAGTTCTCGCGCTCGCTGGCAATGCTTTTCGTCACATCAACGCATCTCGCATGACACCACCTTCGTCAAAGGCAGTAGGCCATGCTACGCCCCATGTGGCTATATTTAAACTGCGCGAGCGTCGCCGGCTTCGTCTTCCGCTACCATTTGCGCAAAAATAAGGCAACACAGGCGGCAACCAGGACAATGCTCCACGCGCACGGCGGCGGGGCGTACGTTCAATCCCATTGACGCACTAGCGGTCACACGCGGCAATTACGCGCAAGGTCACACGCCATTCTTTTATGTTTTCACGTACCATTTTTGGGTTTTCACTTGATCTAAAAGTTACAGCAAAACCAGGGATCGCGATCGCGCACTCCGCCCCTGTCAGCGGGTGGTTAGTACTTCTAATGGTACACTATGGAACCCCACTTACCCAGAGAGTCCTCCGAGCACATACTGGACATAAACGGGTCGTTTCTTGTCGGACATTTTGCTTTCGAAAGTTGTCGAAGGTCGTTGTGTTGTCTCTCAGGCGATCTTCAGTAAGCCGTGCCGGAAACTGCCGCGAGTCTGAGATTTCGGTGAATGGGATCCGAGATTCCTTTCGCCGACGTGTTTTTTACGTTGGGGAAAGGTACGGGGAGCGTTGCTGTCTAAACTGAAGCCTGTGCTATCGCAGCCAACACGGAGGAGAATGCAAATGCAACATGCGGCACGGCTTGTCACTATTTTCGGTGGATCAGCTGTGGACAACTTTTATTTCACCGGCGGCCGTAAACAGGTTGCCGATTCGATGCTGCTCTCGAAGTAAAATGAACTAAGCGCTCACTAAATACGCAATGTTTGCCATCACTCGCACGGTGACTCGGAGATTACTTGCGTCTCTTTCACTCGCCGCTCCCAACTGTCACTGTACACTGTAAACGTTTTTGGCATGTTTTTGTAGTAACCATTGGCCCCAGAAACTAGCCGTTACTTCGTCCGAAAGTATTCTCAATATTTTCACGCGAATCACTACAGAAGAAAAAAATACTTGCTTCACATTTAAATTGTCTTTATCGTACAACAACGTTGTAAGCTTCTACTAGTTCGGCACCGATTTTGGAGTGCACTGCGTTCACTTCGGCCTGCGTCAATGTGCGCTCCATGTGCCGATAAACGATCCGGAAGCAAAGGCTACTTTTGCCCGACTTTGGGTGCGTGAAGCGATCGATCAGTGTTACCTGCAATACAGAAAAATTCGACATTCATTCCCAAAACGGCCCCAACATGCTTGTGCTCGAGCTCGTACCTGTTCGATAATATCACCCCCAACGGTCCGCACCGTATCGTAGAAGTCGTTTAGTGAGAACTGGTCCGCCGACATCCCTTCCGGAAGCCAGAACGACAAATCGTTGCTACACTGCGGGTACAATGAAACGGGCCGATACTTGACGATGCGATCGTCGCGGAATTGGTTCAGGAATCCACTGTCGGTGCTCCAGAACAGCCGGATGTCCGGGATATCAAACAGTATCATGGCTAACCGCTCCAGGCCCAACCCAAAGGCGAAAGCAATCGAGTTGTGGACGCCGGCCCGTTCCAAAATTTCGTTGCGCGTAATTCCACAACCGAGAATCTCGAGCCAGTTGCCGTTGAAGAATATTTCGAGCTCCCACGAGGGCTGCGTGAAGGGAAAGTATGCGTCCACCCAACGGTACTCGATGTTTTCACCGAAAAACTTTTGCACCAACCCGACCAGAAGCTTCTTCATTTCGTGCTCCGTCAGCTTCACGGCCTCCAGCGTGTGGCACGGCTGTTTGTGCTGATCGATACAATCGGCCAGCGGGCTGCTGGTGCCCGTGTCGGGCCTCCCGTTGGCCAGGTGCGTCTTGAAGCGCGTTTCCAAGATTTTCAGCTCCGGATTCCGCTCGAACAGCTTGTCCTGGTGGACGATCCGAACGGCGTCCAGTTGGTGGAACACGGGGTAGTGTGTGGCGTCGATTTCATCGCGCCGGTACACGTCGCCGACGATCAGAAAGTTGTCCAGTCCCGCCTGAATCAGCTCCACCTGGTGGGCGGTCGTGTGCGCCCGCAGCAAGTAGTCCTTGTTGACGTAGTAACAATCACTCTTGGCCCGGCTCGGGTGGTTCTCGGGTATTAGCAGATGGTCAAAGTTTTGCTCCACCGACACGACCGGGCTTAGGTTGTCGTACACACTGAACAGTGGGTTTCCGCGGGGGCTCAGGTACGCTCCGTAGAAGTATTTCACTATTTTCTCCCGCACGATCGACAGCGGGTGGTGCCGTTTCAGGTGCAAGTTCCGGTCCAGATGTGAGAGCACCTTCGGCGTAAGATTCGTCCACGAGTCGCGCACGTACTGCTGGCGGTACAGATCGATCGTGTCTTTACTGATGTTAGCTTGGCTGCCATAGTGGCGCGGGTACTGCTTGCCACATCCCACCCCTAGCCGCCCGTACCGACAAGCTAGTACCGGTCGTAAGCTGCGGAACAACATTTGCACAAAACCGTCTTCGAACCAATAGTCGCGGCAGTTTCATAACAATGAGTGTCCGAAGGGCTCTCTTAAAAATAAACAACCTGGTGATGTCAAAAGTGAGTGTCTCACGTTAGAGCCGCTGTAAACGAGTTCGGTGACAGCGGCTCACTGCTCACGTCGTCAAGGGTTAAAAGGAAAGGACAGTTGGTTGGTTAAACTTTTTATCTGCTTTATTTTTCACATATTCTATTGGTTTCTTGGTTTTAATTTCTTCAAAGTTTCTCGTTACACAGTTTCTTATTATTCCACAGTTTCCGTATCGCCGCCTTTCTTTGAGAGGGGAAGCCGAGATCGGCCAGAGCTCGCCACTAGAGTGTGTTTATGATTTGTTGGTAGTTTTGGTTGGTATCATTTGTTTTGCCTCCAACTGGTTTTGTCGGCTCGATCTCTCGTTTAACGGCTCTTTTAGTTCTGTTTTGTTTACTTTTTGTTTTGCCATATTCTGTTTTAATCATGTGTTTTTTTTCTCGTTTTGTCTAGGTTTTTGTTCTCGATTTTGTTGCTTTTTCTTTGTGCGACTGTTCGTGTTCCACCAGCTGGTTCCACTACGGTACACGATGGTAGAGTATGACTATTTGCTTCGGTGTGATGGCTCTCGCGCGGCTTCCGCTGTCTTTTGTGATCTCCGCCCGCCTCATTGATTGCACACCCGGGTGTAGTGTTTTGTTCTTGCTATAATTCTTTTATTTTACTTATGCTGTGCTGTGTGTGTTGGTGTGTGTAGTTTAACATTACCAACTTTGCCAGTTTCTGCTCTACCACACACCGCGTCGTTCGTTTCAGCAAACCTCACGTTTCCCCACTTTTTTTCCCCCCATTTGAATCGTTTGCCCTTTTTATCGTACATCAATCGTTTTACTTTACCTCGGCCGCTTTCACTTGCTTTCTACCTTGTGGAGCGGTGTTTCTGTTATGTTCTTTTTCTATACAGCTATATAAAAGAGTTATACACTTGCGCGCGCATTTTTGCTCAAAGTGATTCTGTTTTGTTACTACTATCTCCCCACCGTGCGCCATTGTTTTCGCGATGCAGCTTGCAGCTTGTTCATATTTCTCGGTTCTCGGTTCAGCTTCTTCTTGCAGATAGTTTATGCATTTATATCAATCTGTTGCGGATGAACACTCGTTTGCGCACGTGTGTGCGGTCCCACACACGCGAGCACTATCTTGTCTACACTTACTCCTATAGCTCCTACAGCGCGGCGCCTTCGCAGCCAAGTTAGCCTACTTTGTTCGATTATTCTCAACACCGGAGAATTGCCCCCTAGGAGAGAGGTGTGTGCTGTGGTTCAACACACACACGCGTCCTGTGGTGATCTTAGCGTGATCTTACCTTTTATTACTACCACTTATGCTCTTTCCGCCGCCGCCTTTCGCCGTTAGTTGCAGGCGCGACACTGAACGTAAGACCAAAACTGAAACATTGTTCCTCTAGAAGGAGCCACGGGGGTTAAACGACAGCATCAGCAAGAGTCCTATCGAGTAAGTGCGCCTGAATGTGGTTGTGTGTTGTGGGGTTGGTGGATTGTTATCTTACTCCTTGCGCTTCGGTTGCGCGCCCGGGCTTTATGATGCTACATGTGCAACCATCACCATCATGTTGTGGAATATTGCACGCGATCCAACGGCTATCTGTAGTGTGTGTGTGTGTGTCTGGTAGTGGTAGCGAATTCTAATGCTCCACGGATGAAACGCGCGCGTACTTAGTAGTAGTAGGGTGCAATATTTAGATCACTCGATCATTTGTTCGCTTTCGCGGGTTTCACAAGAGCCGGTACACTACGCGAGGACCCTGAAAAGACTGTCCAGTGGGGCCAAATTGACTAGCACAGCACAGAAGAAAGGTACTAAGGTGGTGGGTGCTGGTACTATGAAATCGGCAGAATCGGAATCTTTACACGAGAACAATGAATTTGGAACAAAAAATAGAGTACATCTTTTGCATTTGCTGTTTCTCCTGTGTTGACTTTGCTAAATATATATAATTATATACATATATAGACTACACTACACATACACATGTTCGTATATACACAATAGCTGCATATATACAAAACACACATATGCGTGCGCATGTATACGTATGTATAACGACATATATTTTTTATTTCACTGTAAATGGGATTCTTTTACTTTACTCTCTTTCTCTATCTCTCTCTCTCTCTCTCTCTCTCTCTCTCTCTCTCTCTCTCTCTCTCTCTCTCTTGATCATCTTCTTCGCATGGTTTCTTCATGTTTGGTGATTTAGTTTAAGTATGTCCTTAAACGAGGCGATTGTATATTGTTTGCTAGTATACGGAGCAATGTGTGTGTGTAGTATGATTTGCATATGTGACTGGTTTGTTTCATTCGTTCGTGTTTGTGTGTGTGTACGTGATCTTGATTTCCATATAGCAATAGCAATAAAATAAATAACAACAGTAACCGCACACATCCACGCATCTTCCATCCACCGCTCTCTCTAGCGTCATCGATCCACAAATCGATCTTCATCCTACCGCTTCGCGATCTGATCGTCAGGACCTCGCGTCTAACTAAAAGTAAGCAACAAAACGGTGCCGAAATAGCAAACCAAAACAACATGCCGGCTGCACAATGTTGCGCAGTGCCAAAACGAAACATTCGCGGCGAGAGCGCGTTCAAAAATCATTCGAAATCAACTTTTCCTCGTACAACGAGCGTATTTAATTCGTAATTCGAGAGGAACGGCTTTGTGCGGACTCTGGTCTGCAAACAATCAACAAAAAACAGCATAATAAACAACAATAGAAACAAAACAAAACAAATGCCGGCAGCGCACAAAAGATCGCACGGTGCCGTGTGTCAAGTAATTTTGGTAATAAGGTGCGTAACGTATGCGCAGGTTTTGTGTGTTTGCTTGAATGTTCATGCTTGGCTTCATTCGTGGGACAACAGCCCGTGATGCCCGTGTTCCGTGGAGCAGTGGAGAGAAGACATTACTATTTACAAAGTGGTTTGTTTGGTACTCCGCTGCTAGTTTGTTGTTCACACACATTCTTTCTTATGTTTTATGCTTATTACGCCACACGCCTTTTCTGCTGCCTCGTGTGCTGACGCGTCCACTGGGGAAAAGGTGTTCCCGCCATTTTCGGTGTGTCCATATCATGGTTTAATTTTAATTTTGTAAAGTTGGTTAGTTTTGCTTGCTTATCGTTTTCCGGTTACTGATTCTCGCTCCTTCCCGGCTTGTATTCGCTTCATTGCTTCAGCTCATAAGCGACGAGAGCATAGATTTTGTGTTGACCAGAAAAACAAAAAAACGGTAACAACAGGAGCCTCGGTGGTACACTTGTTACTTACACCCCCCCTTGGGAGGAGCCAAGAGCTACGTACAATCCACGTTTCATCTACCTCGCGTGGATTGTGGAGATCGCCAATTCATTCAAGAAAATATGCAATTTCGATCAGCGGTGCGGTGCGGTCTGTGGCTTTTTCCTTTTCCTAGTGCTTTTACGCGATTTGGTGATTTGGAACTTAAGTGTTGGAAGCGTTTCGAAAATTCGGTGTAAATCCAAACCTAACCCTACCAACGAAAAGCCGCGCCCGTGGGCTTTGAATGAATTTGCGCGCTACAACACACACACACACACACACACCGCAAAATGGCCGGCACTCGCTCTATCGCTTATCTTCGCTGCCCTCTGCACCTCCACTGTCGCCTGTTTCGCCTTCCTTTACGGTTTTTGTTTTAGTTGACTACTGTGTAACATTTATATTAAACATCATTCACTTTGACTATCATTTGTCCGCTCGGATATTTGTGTTCGCTCTTGTTTGTTGTCTATGCCATCGATAAAGCTATACAAAATTGCCATCTGATTCTGAATCCGCTTATAAGTTGTGTGTTGTGTGTGTTTCGTCTTGTTTGCTTTTGTTTTGTAATGCTATGGTTTTGTTTGTTGTTGTTTGTTTTTTACGGTTTCGTTTCTGATTTCCTCTACGCCACATCATCACTGTGTTTGTCACATTCACAAATACATTTTACACTAACACCACCGTTGTTGCGTCCAACCATGCGCCACGGTTTTGAGTCTGATCAAACACAGGCGCTAGTAGGCTAGTTGCTACAGAGCTCGCCCCACTACGAGCACTCTGGAGCCTCTTCGATCGCCGATTTTAGCAAGCCACCCCGCCGCGGTCATGTGGCCATTTTCCGCAACTGATCCGAGAGATTCAAAACACGCTGCTGCTACAGAAAAAAATGCATAAGAAGTACGGCACGGTGGGAAAGACCGGCGCGCGTTAGCGACAAAACAATCATTCGCAGCAGAATGGTTCAGAATCAGCACACTGCAGCACAAACCCGGGCCACATAGCACCGGAGATAATTTTGCGGCCGTTCGTCCAATTGCGCGCAAATGCTTCATCTACATTTACGCTGAATAAATCGCGAAAATATAATGCTTTTATCTAGTGTATCATTTTGACTAATTACGCACACACACACACACCAACAATGCTATCCTAGCTGCCATCATTCAAGACGATCACCCTTTCGCGAACGTTCCGATCAGCCAGTCCGAGAAGCGAGCAAAGAGAATTTAACTACATATTTTGCTACAATTCCATATCCTTCCTCCCTATCACGCATATACACGTTGCGGAAAAGAAACATAAACCATGTCACATTGAGGTAGATTGCGAAGCAAAATAATAACTAATAACACCATATAATGCTTGCCAAAACGCAGGAATTATCAATGTGACATGATCGGCTGCTGTTAAGAGCCAACCAAAAGGGGCGACAACCATCGTCGAGACGCCGCGTCGAGAATCGATCGAACCGGTTGAATCGTATGGAAAACCGATTTTTATCTTATGCACCGCCAACTACGCCAAACCAAAAGGTAACGTAACACACATTTACTGTTGTTGCGGATTTAGAATGGCCAACACAGTGTGTGTGTGTGTGTGTGTCTATTGGAACATATGAATAAACAATTCCTTTTCCGGGGGAGGGAAAGCTAAAACAATATGGTGCACACACCCTTGAAACGTAGCACATACTTCTTCACAAACGTGACGGTGTCGGTGTGTGTGTGTCCGTGTGAAGCTAACTAAAAATGGAACGAATACTGAAATTCCATCATCAAAGTGTGCTCCAAAACTAGGATCCAGCAGGGCAGTGCGCCATCCGCCATCATTCCGTTCCGTAACTGCCTGCCTGCCATGCTCTGCGCACGTCCCTCTATCGTTCACGCGACTTTAAGCGTGGCCTTTGGCCATACTACGTTTGGGAATGCACACGCCCACACACACGCACATATCTTGCCCCAAAAACTCTCTCTACTCTGCCATATCCTGCTTCCGTTTCACTGCACACGATGCACCATCATTCCGCACACACTCTGTTGCAACACACACACAACCTCTTATTTAGCCGGCGGTAACACACGAATAGAGAAAACGACGATGACGGCTAATGGACGTTTTCTAGTGATCGGTTCCGTCCGACGATCGATCGCGTCTCCCGCAGATGTTGAAATGGGTCGTTTTCGGTTTCATAACTAACTTTTGCGCTTTTTGACGGCAGTTGTTGCTTTGTTTATATCTGCGCTGTACGCTCTCCGTCCTTCGCCCGTTATTCCATTGTCTAAACTCTCAGTCCAGGCGCTGATCCTTATTCGCCTGTTCTGTGGCTTCTGCTCCGTTGTCCTTCGCCGGTACACCCGTATTATACAGTCGAATATGATCCTCCTCCGTTCCTCGTTTGCTCTCACGCACGCGTGTTCTTAGTGTGTTAATCCGTGAACTAGTGAGTACGTGTGTGTGTGGGTATCGGGACATTGTACGTTTGAGAGGCTGAATGTTTTATATTTGTGTGTGTGTGTGTGTGTGTGGTTTGTGTGTTGCGTGGTTTCCTTTTTTTCTTTGATTAATTCCTAATCAAACATTGGTTTTATTATAAAATTAGTATAGTTTGGCTAGGTTTGATATTTGTTTCACGGTAGACACAACTAAAATGAGACGACCAAGTGTTTGTTGAATCGAAATCATTAAGTATATCTGCAAGCAGAGACAGAGAGAGAGTGAGAAGGGTTCGGATAACTGGGTGACAGTCCGACCGGTTGAGGGGAGCCGGCCACAGCTTACCTATAACAACTCATACTGCCGCAGATGCATCCGCTGAATGATGTCCCGACAATCGTTGAAAACTCTCTTGATGTTTTCCGTGTCTACCGCACAAGTAAAATGTGGATAGCAGTAATGCTTGCCGTCACCACTCGCCGTTGATATACGCTGCACACGGTTGGGAACGCGATGAAAGAACGGGGCATTAGATAGAGTAAGATCACCCTCCCCTCACAATCGTATCTCGCTGGCGCACTCACCAAAAACTCGTCTCTTATAAAATATTTCGCTCTAATCACTTCTGGATCTTCACCCACTTCACAGACAGCGTCAGCTGCAGAAATAGAAGAGAGAGAGATAGTGAAACCCAGACTGGATGAAACAGAGTGTCCCCGCAAGGCTTCGACTTCATACCTGGCGTTTGGTAACGATTGAACTCGCCGAAGTAGTCGGACAGTTTACTTTTGCCTGCCTTTATCTTTTCCGCAAGCAAGTCCTGCTTGTTTAGAAACAATATAACGGATATGGTCCTTAACCATCTGTTCGGGAAGAAGAAAAAGGCACCGGGAAGAAGTTAGCGGAAGCACTTGCACCGAGTGTGCCGGTCGCCCGCTTTCGTCAATTACCGATTATTCCAAATACTTTTAAACAGATCCAGTGACTCTCGTAGCCGGTTCTGGGTTGGATCTTCACGCAGGACCATATTATAACTAGAGCACGCCGTCACGAAGATGATTGCTGTGACATCGTTGAAACATTGGATCCACTTACGCCGCTCGTCACGCTGACCACCAACGTCGAACATGCTGAACAAGAAGTGGGAAAGAAGTGCATTAAAACATGGAGTGCCCGGTTCTCGGTCGCGCATTCTACTTACTGGAAGTTTACTTTATCAACCTGAAACCTAGTTTCGAATATACCGGAGGTTAGCACACGACATCTAAGGATATCTTGCTCGGTTGGAGTATAGTTAGGCTGCTTGATTTCACTAACACGGTCCAGAAAGCTGCAACGACGCAAAACCGGGAACGGAAAATATCGCATCAATGTATCGGGTTAATGGTGAGTGACAGCAGCGCGAGGCCTGCGGCTCAAAGGCCACACGACGCGGTGGCCGTCGCCGGCCATCGCCGCCCATTACTTACTATTTAGCACAATCGATTAATTGATACTCATTCGATCGCTCGTATGTTTGCTGCACTCCGCGATCTTTCCACAGCTCCTCGGTATGCTCGTAGAACTCCGGTGGATAATTGAAATCGGGGCCTAGAACGAGAAACGCAACGTGAGGCTACGCCGCCGTGTGGACCAAAGTGCCCCGTGGTGGCGCCCCGCCTTACCTGACGCATAATCCTGAATGTAGTCTACTCGGGCCTGATTTTCCGGTTTCTCTAATTGAATAGGCGGTGTCAGCGTGCTCATTGCACCGGTAATTGTCTGCAGCCGGTCGCGCGCGAGTGAGAGAGAGAGGTCGAGGTTGTCCGTTCAGAAAACAGAGGACCGAAGTGGTCACCGCGCCAGATACTTACCAAAATTGCATCGCGAATATTCTTCTTGATGTCCTCTATCTTTTGCTTCCGCTCGCTGTCGGAAAACCCGTTCACGTGCAGTATTCTCATTTGCTTTACAATGGTGGACTTGCCGGACTCGCCGGCACCGAGTAGAAGAAGTCTATGAGTGGCTCTGTACACCTGTAAGAGAGCGAACATGTTAGAACGCACAGCCGACATGGTGGCCCCAAAGGGTGGCCGTCACTTACTTGTTTGTCCTTCTGCAGTTGCCGCGTGATGGCATCGCTGCGTCGTTTCTGACTTTTCGTGTCCTCGGAGCTGTTCGAGTCCGACTGTTTCGATCCGGCCGAACCAAAGCAACCCATTGCTGACCACGGAGCCCACCAGCAGGTGGCGCCGCCTTCCGGTGACGTATCGGGAGACTCGGCCCCCCGGGCTTCACCGTTGCGAGCCAGCGTCTAGCGATGGGATGCGAGCGTTCCCTGGAACCCCTGCTCTGCCCAGCCTTCGCCTGTCCCGGTTCGCTGTCCTCGCGTTGTGTGCTCGTCGTTACACGCGCAGCCCGTTACAAACACTCGTCGTTCCGTTCCGATCTTTGGCGTCAGCGCGGTGTTCAATATTTTGTGTCGTCTTCTGCGTCGCGCTACCACTCGCGTCTAGCGTACATCCGGAGCGTATTGTGCAACAGAGTGCTCCGCGCGCGCACCGTCCCCGTCCGCCTCTGCGTCCACCGCGCGTTGCAGCGCGGCAAGCGCGTTAGTGTTCTTAATATAGAGCCGTCCCCACGCAGCGCCTGTTATCTCTGTTCACATGGCTACCGCAGACGGTCAGAGACGGTTGCAATCGGTTTCGACAATCGGTTCGGACTGCCCTGTACTGGCCAGTTACGCGCTCTCGCCTCCGGCTGGACTCCTGGACTCCTGCTCTTTCGGGCTTCGGGCGGTTTACGGAGCAGCAGCAGCAGCAGCAGCTGTAGTAGTAGTTAGTGCCCAACGGAGTCAGCTCGGTCGTACCACATCCAGTGGCGGTAGCGACCGATACTAGCGAACGACTACTACACGCCCCGGATACTCTCTGGAAGAGAAAAGAGATACGCTGTTATTGATGACTGTGTACAAACGCTTCGCACTTCGAGACACAATTCAAGTCACGCACATATTAGACACAAGGCGCGCCTGAACTACTGCGAGCGATCGCTATCCCCCCCTCCCGGGCGGGCGATCCTCATTCCGATTGACCAGCTCGCACCCGGTCAGACGCAAACGGGTCATTAAAAAATTCGCACCCACCGCTTCTCCCCCCATGGCTCGATCGCTCGCGGTTCCGATCAACCGGAACCGCGATCCTTGGAGGCATGATGAGGCGATCGTTGGAGGACTCCGATTTTTGACCACCAACTAAAAATCGGGTCTAACGGTTGGAAGCAATTGCAAACCATCTTTTACTAGCTAAAGAGGGTCTTAAAATCGGCCATCGCTCAAGTCTCGGTGTCAGTGCGCCTAGCATCGTAGCTCCCCGGCCGCTAATACCAGAGTGTGCCCCTCGCGTAACTGCGATAATGCATCGTGTGAGAAAATGTGTTCGCTGAATCAATGGCACAATGATGTTGGAGCGCGTGTCCGTGATTATGAAGCACTCGGTGCCCCCTTTTTCCCCGTTTCCCCTCCCGATCAGAAATTACTTCCCAGGCGCGATCGAGCGTTTTCTACCACGAGCAGCACCGTCGTCGATCGAAATGATTCCATCCGGTTTGGAGCAAAAAAGGTTGCCCCCTCCGGCGGTTCCTTATTCTCGCGGGACACTTTCCCCGAACAGTGTGTCTCTCTGGGGCCCTCTCTCTTGTCTAACACTGTCCTGTCTCTGTGTGGACGCGATCTTAGTGATCGTCGTGCACCGTGCGTCGTCGTCGTCGTATCTGGCCTTGCCGCGGTCCCCCGAGCCGTGATGATCATTGATTTGACCTCATTTACCGCTGATTGACTTCGGAAACGGTCAACAAGACAACGATATGCAGCGTGGCGCACACTGTGAACAAGTTAAGTCACGCAACGCGTTGCAAGAGGGTGCAGCCGTACACAGCCGAAACGGCCACACATTTTGGCCACATTCATTCGCAGGTGTAAGAACCGACATTCGAGAGGCACCGACGGAATGATGATAATTGCGGATGATTGTTTAGAAAATTTCCTCGCCATTCTGTGACGGACAATTGTGTCCGGTGGCGTCGTGGGCATGATTATTGTGTCGTCGTCGTCGTCGGCCCTTTCACCAACTCAGACATTGTGGCTTGGGCACAAAACATTCCACACGACGGAGGCAGGCAGGGCATGAAGCGCCATTAGCGCCGTCGCCACGCCGGAATTATTTTTTTCCATTCCCAATGACCAATCAACTGGCCCCGCCGTTCGCGGCGGCGAACGATTACCTTCGATAGGCAAACAATCGTTGGTCAGCGACGCCAGCCAACCAGAGTGCGTATCGATCGAGCTCGGTTGAACGATTTCTAGACTGCCGGACATGGACGACACACAAAATCCTGGCCAGGCAAACTTCATTCATTCATCGCGCTTCGCCGATGATCGTCATCAAAACACAGTCGCAGTCGCTGTGGTTAGGGAACGCCTACGACGATCACGAGCTGCGGGCGCGGGGCGAATGGATTGTGACCGACGATTATGTGACCGGACTGCTTAATTCTAGCGAACCCCAACGGTCCGCCCGCCGCCAGTGGAGAATTAAACGTTTCGTTGCTTTCTTCACTGCGGTCATCGTTTCAGTGCGGTTGGTCGTTTGTAATTCAAATGTGTGATCGTTGAATGTCGCGCTACTTGGAGTGTGGCATCAACGATCAACGATTTTTCGCAAATGGCGTTCACTTTCTCGATGCGTGTCGCTGCATTGTTTGCTCGCTCACTACTTTATGCTTGTTTTGGGGTAATTTCAGGGCAAAGCAAAACATGTGGTTGACGTACACGCCCTCGATTCACGAGGCACCAGGCAGCTCCATCGGGAGTTGCTGATAAATAATTGTAAACATATTTGGGACCATGAAATGATCGAACAGGTGGCAGTCATTTAGCGAAGCACGGAAATCCTTTAACGTGCACTTAACCTGGGCCAATAAAAGGCATGTCTTCCTGTTTCCTTGGAAATTGTTAGAAATTGCATAGCTAAACACGCCTTGCACCGGGACCGGGACCGGGACACAGTGTGTCTGCTTTTGCAGTTGATTGAACCATTGCTTCCCGTTTATGGTCAGAGGACAGCTCCCACTTTTTTTGCCATCCCTACCCCGAAAGCCCGACAAGGAGTAGACCAAAAATAAACATGCCGACCCCGCCGACGCGAAGCAGCGGTAAAGTCCCCGCCCCGACCCGGCCATCTATTGTTACGTTACGTCACCGTCACCGACGCAACGCAACAACGATGACGATGAACCCTGCGGCCGCGGCGGGGCACGATAACTTTTATCGTCAGCCCCGGCGCGGCGCTCACCCGAGCCGAAAAAAAGCCTCCAACACCCACCCACCTGTATCTTTTGACCTTCTCTCGCAAGGGTCTCCTCCTCCGCGCGTGGGAGTACTCAATTCTCGATGTGTCGTCCTCCGGGGGCGGCGCTCCCTATGCTCACAGGTAGCCGCTTAGCAGTGACACGCACAAAAGCGCCGACCTCGTTGGAGTCTCTTCGTGAGAGAGAAAACTCACAGCGTTAGCGTCGTATGGGCGCGAAGGGAGACCCAATTTGGGGTAACCAGATGTTTTTTTAACCCGACACGGGATAAGGACCGGGAAAACGACCAAACGCAGGCTACACCGAACTTACTCGTTCCGTAAATCTCCCGCAAACGAAAGATCGGTCCTTTAATGTGTTAACCGATGCGGGGTTCCACTAAATAGCTGGGGAACCGTGAACCCACTGAAAGGTTGCTGGCCCAACGACATTGTATAAGACTTTGCAAGGAAAACAGTAACAACTTTTGGTTGACATAATTTCTGTGCGGGGTCAGTCGCTGGCAGGGTGACTTTCGGAAACAATCGCTCTATTTTTAGATTCGAATGAAAGCGTGCACGATAAAGGACAACGGAACCAGGAACACTGGTGGACAAAGCACAAAGAGAGCACAGAGAACGTCCTCTGCCAAAGCCCCGGAGAGGGTTATCTCCCCTTTAACTCACTTCCCGCGCCGGACATTTTCAAACAATTTTGGAGTTAATTATTAAAATAGAAATAACGGTATGCCGTAGGCACCAAACCAACAGTTTACATTGAAAGGAAGCATTCAAGAAACGGTTTTCCCATCAACGACCGGGCGCCTCCATTAACAGCCGATCACTTGCCCGATGCATGGAGGGACATCCTGAATTATTCGATCGATTTGCGTCCGTGCGATCGGTCGATCGCCAAGTGGACACCAAAAGGACACCGCTTGCACTGCCTTTCCTCACAATCTTCAGGGTTTTTATGTTCCATCAAGTGCGCTGAATCGCGTCACAAGTAAGTTGAGTCCCGGTGTCGGCATCCGATTCGTTTTCATTTCGTCCCCGCGAGCCGCTTCTCACTCTGCGTGCATGTGTTTCGTGTGGACGCGCGTACGCTGTTGCTGTGGGTGACTCACACGAAGCCGCGTACGCCTGTGTGTGTGTGTGTAAGAGTGAGAGCGTTTGTATACTCTAGAGCAAAGATATCGCACCTCGGTGGCTGCTTCTGAAAACATCTATACGTCCGTAGAACCGTGTAGTACCCGTTCACGGTGAGATGAGATAACCAAAGAGTGTACACTCACACGTGAGAAGGAGCCCCCCCACAATTTGGGAGCGATAAAGTGCGTTTTGTGCAGAGAACCAAACAGTTACTATAAGAAGCCACTCTCCACCACTCATCCAAGCATGCGATCAAATTATTTCCCATCACGCGTGTGCAGCGCGGAAAGATCAAGATGGAGTGTGCGAAGGCACAGTTTGACAGTGACACACTACTACCCCGTGAAGAGTGCAATAATCGTGCCAGCGATTTTGCCGAGAGCGAAAGCTGGAAGAGCGAAAGCGATTTGCTCACTATTTTGCCGTCGAGCAACACAGCAACATATGGAAAGCTCTCGGCAATTGCACGACGGTGGCACTCTCTCACGCCATCCGGATTGGAAAAACAGAGAAAAAAGGGACACGGGCAACCTTTCTTCTGACACCACCGAAGTTCTCGTGTGGTGTTGACGATGCGAAAACAGTTACAGGACCCCCAGCGGGCAACTATTGAAGGGACGTTCGAATTATTACAAAATCAAAGTAACCATCGGACTGTCATATTCACGTCCGCGAGGTCAACACGAGAGACACGGCTGCCCGGATACGAGAGATTAGGCCACAGGCGACCGTGCTTCGCAGGAGAGGCTGAGCGAAGCTGGCAAATCATGGAAGGAGCACCGACACTGACCAAAAACCGAAGTTTTAGCTCGCCCCAAGTGAAGTCACACCACCCCCTTTCTGTCGTGTTGACCCCTAGGAGCATCCATCGGAAACAATAGGAACAGCACTTTGTTGACAGTAGCATCGATTTAGAACAAATTTTTCTCCGAGAAACGTAGCGACAGACCGAGGACAATTTCGATTTCCAGAAGGTCAACGTACCACACACACCAAAGGTTCTCTCTCACTACCCGATACCCGCCAGCGAGCGTGTAACTATTAGTTTATCCTCCTGTGTTATCCCGCCTAGCATTCTGAAACCAAGGGCACCGCACCACAACGAGCGCGATAGGCCAACGAATCGATTCTTTTTTTAGGAACTTATCTGTTACCAACTCTTAGGTCAAACAAAAACTCAAACTCAAACGCCCTTGATTGACCATTGGATACACTGAGGCCAAACGGAGCAGAAGTAAAAGCTGAAAAATGTAGAATGTTACCCTTTCTTGCTAGAGCCCAGGAATTCAGGATGCTAGCGGGTGGGCTGTTCCCATTGAACAGTTGGCTTGACGCACGGGCTTGCCGGCGAGCGGCCGGAACAGCATTCGCGGCAAACTGCCTACTGCGATCGACCGAAACGACTCCCCGATGGTTGGTAGATTCTGTAAACGCTCACCAGTTTCACGAACTTATTCACACTTCGGCTAGTCACTTTTCAATTAACAACACAATAAAAGGCTTATCCTCGTCTTGGACGATTTATCAGGAAACACTCACAAGAATCACACACACACACACGCACGCTGTGCATAAGAAGAAGATTTATACAGACACGGTGCTGCAGATTATCGCCCGCCACCCAGAGGACTTGGAATATTAGCAGCTGCCTCTTTTGCTTACTGGGGACTGGGTTGCCTGCAAGGACGAGAACAATTTTTTCAATGCTTTTCGGGTGCCAATGTTGTTGTTGTCTTCACAGCCCACTGTGTGCGCTAGTATTCTGGAAAAAGTCGGGTAGAAGGTCACGAATCGCTAGATTTATTCGAAAAGAAGCGTACAATGAGGAAAAATGCACCCAACGCAATTCGAGGTTTTCACGGCCTCGTCGTCGGGGTCCCGTTTGACATTTTGTAACAAACCACACCACGACACGGCGCGCAGTGACTACACATTTTGGTCGCACACCGCCTACTAACACACTAGCAAACGCGCCCACTGCACTTAACAATACCCGCGCGCGACATTTCGACACACGCTTCTCGTAAAACCGAATTCCCCCAAAAACAATTGGTTATATTTTAAAACAATATGTGCCAGCATAAACTCTACTCCGGAGGTTGGCTTTGCCACAAGAAGCGCTTCGAAAGGGATTGTTTTCGTGCCCCGTTGTTAATGGTCCAGAATGTGTTTGGCCAAATTGCACACACATGCATTTATTCATTGGGTCCTTTCGCTGGTGCTCATTTTTCTAAATTTTCACTCACTGAAGGACACAGTGGTTTATTTTTTTACTTTCTTCGATGTTCTAATTCAAAGTGCCGTGGACACTGAAAACGCACTTCAGTGACAGCGGCACGACTGTGAGCACGGTCTGCTGTCACAACGATTAGTTGTTTTATTGCTTTCGCTCTCACATGCAATAAAGTTCACTCTCTCTCACTCCCCGTGCACTGTGCGTTTAGACTCTGTCTCTTGTTCTTCCTATCATCTCTTCACACCACGGGCCACAAAGCGGGGGTGGGGGAGAAAGACGGGGTCCCGAATCATTTGGAGGGCACACTTTCCGATTCTTACGAACGCGCCACGGAAACGCAGGCCCAGGGACCACGGGACGGGCGACGGTGGAAGAAAAAAGAGTTTAAGCCCCAACATAGATACACACACAAACGTGCACAAATTTGCCGTGCAATGCCATGGAACCGATTTTTTCACAGCCTGCCTTCCCCCTGCTCGGCCCGTCTGCCATGGTTTGCTACTCCTTTCGGACGGCAAGAGGAAGCAATCACACTTTTGGGAGTCCCTTGTTGTTTTCGAACACTCCCACTCAACAATGAATACGGGCGCGGACACACACACGCACACAGGCTAGCAGGTTGAGCACACAGGCGCACAGATGTTCACATAATTCTTCCACTTGCCGTTGCTGTAGTAGTGTTACCTACTTCCAGACACAATACTCCCCCAGTCGGACCAACATCCTGCCAGGGGGGATTCAGTAATATAGATCCGGGCTCTAGAAACACAAACAACCTCCGAAAACATGAACCGACAGAAACGGGCGAATTAGCATTGACTCACTGCCTGCCTGCCTGCTTCGATGGAGCGATTACGGAAAATCAGCAGCCTTTCACAGCATGCCGCGGATTCACGGACACGGGCGCTTCGCAGAGCAGCACAGAAACCCTTTTATCCTCACGGGAACTAACCGTTGGCGCATCGGGTGAAACTGGAACCGATTATTTTCTGGCCCTCCAGGTGGATTTTCGGTGTCCACCCTTTTTACTTCAGCTTTTGCTGTGTGTTACTTAGTACTACTCTTCTGGTGCTGCTGATACTACTAGCACCAACACTACTACTACTCGCCTGCTACTGTGTGACCGTGCTCTTTCTCCTTTCTCACTTCTCACGCTCGGTGTGACTCGCGGTCTCCCCAGTTATTTCACACCGACGCTCTCTCACTCTGTCGCTGCGATTCTCGGTTCTCTTGCATCCCATCTCTTTCTCTCTCCGGTTACCACATTCAACTTCGATCCACACACACACACACGCCCCGTCGCTTTGCTCTCTTTCGCTCGCTCGGTTCTTCACTCGCCGTTTTCTTCCTTCAAGCTCGGGTAAAGCGCACATACACAACACTGCGGCCGTTCGTCGTTGTCGTGATCTTTTGCTTCGAATAACTTTTTTCTTCACTTTTCGTCACTAATTCGACCCGTGCGAAGGAATCGGCCGCAACTTACACGCTCCGGGCCTAGCTCGGCTTAAAGCACTGGGCAAACACGGCGCTCACAGGGCTCCCCATCAGCAAACACACATTCTCAGACGTTCAGTTTGCACGAACGCACAGCAGCACTATTATCACTATCGGCAGCGCTCTCCTCGCTGGCCGTGGGATCGTGATGTGTTTCCAGCTTATTGCGAACCTCTCGACGATTAGACAATTGACACACGAAAAGCTCGGTGGAGCTCGCGCGAATGCAGAAAAGTCGCAACGATTCTCTGGACTACTGAACTAAACTCGAGATGGAGAATTATCGTGACCGATTCGCTTTTCCCTCGTTCTCTGCTCTCTCCATTCTCTCGTTCTCTCTCGCGCGCACAGCCTATGACATTTGATCGGAGAGCGCACAATCACATCATTTCGTGAGCCGTGCGTGAACGTGAGATTTTTCTCTCGTATTTATATTTTCTCTCACTCAATCGTACATTTACACTGTAAATGTACTGTACAATAATATGTATTTATTTGGGTTCACAATTGTTCTTCAATTGTTTTCAATCTCTGCACGCGCCAAAAGGAGAGCGAGAGTGCGAACAAATGTGGAACAGAGGAGAAAATCTACTTTCGTTTGCAAATATCGCGTGACTCAGCCAGCAAATCGATCGTCTCTTTCCGACCAATTTTCAAACATCAAAATGTCAAATTAAGCGAACAACCCACTCACGGGTCTGTGAGATACCTGAACGCGTTCAGCGGCCTAAGGGTGTGCTCTACCTGCAAAACGGCTTCGGATGTCGTTTGAAATAATCCACAATCCCTTTTTTAACGTTATTGTGCCAGTGTTTCCTGTCTCGGATTGGAGCAGGCATTCATAACAAACGTTCGGTTTTCTTTAAGCTATCTTAGTTTAAACAAATAGAGCAATATTCGCCACCCCGCTGGTGTAAAGTGTGACTAGCGAGCTTCTGGCAGCCGGCTTCGTTTCTGTGCTCTACAATTATGGATGTCATTTTTATTAGGACGCATAAATACGATTCTGTGTGTGTGTGTGAACGGCGTTAGGGACACTTATGGTAAACCACTGCCACTGCCACCGCCACCGCCACCGCCACTGCCAGTTGTTTCACTGTCGCCAAACAGCTCCAATGCCAGTTGCTTCTTGTTGATCTTGCCCATCGCGTTGCGTGGAACCGTTTCCACGACGTGAACCTCCTTCGGGAGGGCCTGTTTTGGCAGCTTCTGCTCCAGCCACACCAGCAGCTTCGGAATGCTGAACGTCTCGCGAGCCACCTGGTCCCGCAGGCTAATCACAGCAACCACCCGCTGTCCCCAGGTATCGTCCGGAAGGCCCAGCACAGCAACATCGCCCGTATCGGGATGCTCGTGCAGAGCCGTTTCGATTTCGAGCGCCGACAGCTTGAAGCCGCCAGATTTGATAATATCGACCGACGTGCGGCCCAAAATGCGTATCGTTCCGTCTTCGTACTGTGCCGTGTCACCGGTTCGGAACCAACCCTCGGCATCAAACTCGCTGGCCGTTTCCTGTGGTTTCTTCCAGTACTCCTTAAACACTGAGCGTCCCTTGACGTACAGCTGGCCCGTAATCGATTCTGTCGGATTCGCGTGCTGTGCACCAGCCGCCGTTCCGCTGTCTTTCCCACCCTCCCACAGGCCTTCATTTGGCGTACCCTCCAGCGTTAGCTTATGGCCACTCTCTGGATCCACAATCCGTACGCTTACACCCGGTAGTGGCATTCCGACGCATCCTTGCCGACGTCGGCGCATTCCGGTGTCTTGCACGTACGGATTGGAAATGGACATGCCTGTCTCCGTCATCCCATACCGTTCCAGCAACCGGTGACCCGTGATTTCGTTCCAACGCTCAAATATGGTGCCCGGCAGTGGCGCCGAGCCGGATATCATCAGGCGGATCTTGTTCTTGCAGTGTGTTTTCACGTAATCGCACATTCTGGCGTTGCGACTGAACACACTTTCGTACTCGCGGATCAGCAGTCCGTACATCGTCGGAACGCCCATAAACACATTCACTCGCTCCTTGGTGGTCATGTTGACGTTAAGCAAGTAGCTCCACACGCTGCTGCTGTCAAACTTTGGGAGCATCACACACTTGGCGCCGGCCGACAGTGGCAGGTTGAGCGCGTTGATCGTTCCGTGGACGTGGTTCAGTGGAAGTGCGTGGAGCACCGAGTCGCCGGCCGTTACCTGCCACGCATTGGTGAGGGCGCCAAGCTGAGCGTCAAGATTGGCGTAGCTCAGGACGACACCTTTCGGTTTGCCGGTAGTTCCGGACGTGTACAGAATCAACGCGTTCGCATCGCGGTAAAACTCTCCGTTGAGAGCGCTTTCCAACAGGAGCGTACCATTGAGCTGCAGTAAATTTTCACGCCGTGGATCAAGATACGACACGATGTCCTCTGTACGATCGGTTGGCGCTTCCGGTTGACCGCTGGTCGAAGGCGTCGCCGCATTGAGTAACTCGTGGCTTGCCAGAAGTAGCGGTATTTGAAGCTTTACGGCCAGTGGTTCGGCCTGCGCTAGAAACTCCTGCGTACTGATCAGTAGGGACGCCTCGGAATCTTTAATATAATACTCCAACAGGTCCGCTGGATATTTTGCGTTCAACGGAACAGCTGAAAATAGACGATAGGAGACAAATGATTCGACCTAATGTGTGACGGGGTAACGTTGACGGTCGTCCACTTACCTATTTGTCCCGAAAACCAGCAGGCCCACTGGGCGATGACGTACGTTGCATTGTTCGGACACAGGAACGCCACTCGGGACTGGGATGCACTACCTGCGCGTGGTAATAAAAAGCATTTAATCAGGCGATATCTTCTTTTAAAATCACCATCTATTCGGTGCTAACACCAGCATCACCGAAGAATGGCCTAAGAGTCACCAGACGCACAGACATAAACAACGAATGCTTCGGTTCAGAGGGCGGAATGCTCGATTAAGCCGTGACTTGTGCACGTCACACGACCGCTCGGTAAGGGAGATAAGAGCCGCAACAGGCTCACCGTTGTTTGGGAAGAAACAGAAATCTGATGGCGCTTCTACTACTAAAAATAGCGTCCTCCCCCATACTAGAGTGGCGGGGAGGTGGTTTGTTTTGCTCGACGGATCATTCGGTTCGCCTTGCTTCGCTGCGTTGCAAATATGCCAAACAATCTCAGGCAGCGACGGCCCGGGAGTTAGACGGAGTGTGGATTTAGTACTTCGATTCCGCCAGCGGAAATAAAACATTAACATTGAAATGGGATCTCTAGCGCTCTTTTCACACCGCGCTGTGTTCCGTTCCGCTGCTTCCCAACCAAGGACAGTTCAAAGTGTCTCGAAAATTGCGTCGCAACCCAAACATCATCGAGCAGACACCTTTTCTTAACCGGTTCCAAGGCCAACCGGGGACCGACCAGCGACATGACAGATGATTGGTGCAAAACATCATGCGGCATACTAGATGCGCTAAAGTGACTTCATTTTTGCAGCCTCCTTTCGGTTTCGACCGGCCGGCGCCAGTTCATGGCCGTTGACGGACAGAGCGACGGAGCAGTAAGCAGACATGATTGACCTTGAACGTGACGGTTTCTCAAAAACAAAAGAAACAAGTGTTCGAAAACATGCGAAATCGGATGGGCGCAGACTTCGGGTTGCATCATTGTTTTGCTGTTTTTTTTTGCCACTCACCGCAATGGTGCGATATTTGCATCGCGAGACGTTTGACGGCTTCGTAGAGCTGAATGAAACTGAAATCACCCAATTGATCGCGAACCGCTGATTTATGGCCGTACAAAAGCGCCCGCTTGAACGGGGGTACGATCAGATTCCGGGCCACCTCCTGGTCGTACAGCTTCGTTAGCCGCCTCAGAAGATCTGCATGCACCGCTTCCGGATCAGACGGAGGTCGATCACCGTCGTCGAAGTCCCTCACAGCTGCTTTGCGGTTATCGGCTTGTGTGGAGTAAGAATGGCCATTGCTGACTGGAGCGACGGCGCTGCTCTGGATTGCGGGCCACGAGCGGTACTGCCTAATCCACGTAGCACACTTTAACTGCGAGGCCATCAAAGGCGATGGTTTCCCAAAGGTGCCGGTAGCCACATCCACCAGACATCGTCTGGCTAGCACAAATTTCGTCATCGCTTCTGCTGTTCTTGAAAAGGTTGGCAAAAATCTTTCTACCACCGGAAAACAATGTTGTGCGTGGAACGCACCCTATTTTCTTGCACCGATCGTCCACTAGCCTTAGAAACGCACTTTCCAAGGGGAACCAAGAGCAATGTCGCTGTGACCAAATACGTTTTCTCGTTTTGCGACCTCGAAACCCCGTTTTTGGGTAGAATCGTTAAGCACTCTTCGCAACCACTTCAGAAACCAACATTCTCCAACTCTTGCTTCGTTTGCGCGCTACAAAGATGACTAGATTACGGAGCGAACGGGAACATTCCGGGAAACAGTTTCAGCTCAAAAAGCAGACTGAACAACAAAACGCGACAAGAAGAAGAAACTCGTGTTTACCTCGCCACGCGAACTTGACAGCAAGCAATGACGTTCGAACGTCAGAAAACTGCGTGTTTGAATTGCGGTACGTTTGGCCGTTACACCATTTGGATTTGCTATCGTGAACAAGTGGCACGAACGGGCGTTGACAATGGTTTTCCAAATAAGGTGTGTTCTAAGGTTTTCAGGTGATCTTCCTTACCCCTACGGTTAAGTTTGTAGGATGTGCAATGTTAGTCTGGCTTTCCTAAAATCAAATAAAGTTAACAAAAGAGATCACGAAAAGAATGGATTTGTTCAATTTTGTTCCTTTTTATTTCATCTCCCGGGTTTTGTCCCATTAATGCCTAGGAGAGCAGCGTGTTCACGTTGTTGACAGGAAACAGGGTTCCAGAACAGAACAATCCGTTTAGGTGTTAGATGAAGCCAAAACGCACGTGCCTCGGAAAGCACATGTCCAGATGTCCAGAGAGATAGTATATATTTCACTCTATGCCATTAGTTTGCACTGCGCTTACAAATAAAAACTACAACCCATCGAACGCGCGTCATTTGTCAATAAATTAAAACATTAGGAGATTTTCGATCACGAACAACGCAAAAAAAACAAGAGATAATGGGATGGCGGCGGATGTGAATTTCAAGACACAACATCATTTAACTAGCTTTCGTGTCCAGTGAGAATACCAGTAAAATCGTTCGTTACGTATACTACGAGCTTCATGGAGGCGAATGTGCTTAGAAAATGGTCAGTATAAAGATAAAAGAAGTCCGCGTAACAGCCGACTGGCCGCTGTGATCCTCGTGTGGGTGTTTTCTTTTTACAAACTCAACATACAGCTGCTCGGGTGTAGCATAAGCAATATGAGGGCGATAAATGGTAAATGGTTAGGATGCGTGAGTACTATTTTATGATTGACGGTCTGAATTTTTACGCACATAACTACTTGCTTCAGTTCTCACCGCGCTTCTGTCCTGCTTGCTCAGGCGCCTGTCCGTCCAAGATACGAGCACTCTGTCATTACTGTCCTGACGCCTCTCTGCGCGCCGGGATTCGGGCGAATTTCGACCATTTCCGATTTTACTCGATCCGTTCTAGTTGTCCCTTGTTTTGTTCATCAAGCCCTTTCTGTTATACAACATACAACAAGTACAGTATCAAACTGCGTTGGGAATACTAAATATTGTCCTTAATTTTCACGCCACTCTCGTCGTCTTTCTACGTGCCGTCCGTTTCTCGCTCGCTAGTCACTGCTCTACAGGACCGAATGTCCCTCGCCTTACTTTACTTTTTGCAACAGCAAAAATAAAACCCGTACACAGACTACAAACTACCGGTCGCGGCGGCGTCATCGGCGGCAGCAACTGTGTCTCAGACAAACGGCAACCCGTCTTCGCGCCTTCGGTTTCATTGTTAAGTTTTTACGTTCTTAATACACTACGATAATAATTGTTCTGAAGTAAGTATAATTTGATTCCAGTTTTTATCTCCTTTTTGTATATTGACACATCAGCCGCCGGGTTCGTTACTGTATGCGGCGCGATAGCTGCTAAAGGTTGGAAGCACCATTTGCACCGCCGAACTGCAAACCGGCCATCTTTCCGGAGTGTATGTGTGTACGGTGGACCTTCAAGAAAAGGTCTCTTCTTCCTCATCCCATCAAGTGTCGGTGCTAAAAGGCAGCGATCGTTGATCGTTTTTGCTTCGATCCTCCTCCTTCTGTCCTAATGGATAAGATTCTAGTATTCTCCAAGTGATGTGATAGCGCGTGTTACGACTCTGTGCCACGTCACCAGATACCGTCCAGCTGGTCGTTGTTATATGCTTTCGTTGCGTTCATCGGCCATTGCGTAACACTAGAGTAAACTATTTTTTCCTCGAAATATGCTATGATATAAGGTTTGGTTTGCCTGTCTAACGATGTCCCTTCAAGTAGCCCTCTCTCTTTTAGCATAGGATGAATTATTAGGCACCCCGTTCCTCCTCGGACCGTTGTGCTGTGACTTTTAGAGTGTTACAATTATCAAGCGCATTTAACTATAATATGTTCATACTGTGAATCGCTTGTGGAGAACGCTTCTCTCCCCAACAAAGAGATAGTTTATGGTTGGTAACTTTACTGTTGTTTGAGTAGCGATTGCAACCATGTGACGACCATTGCCAGGAATGGCCTCTTCTGGGGCGCTTTCTAGAGTAGGAATATGAACGCAACAAATGCACGCAGAAACGCACACAGTATGTGGAATAAGCGAAAGTGTGTGTGTGTGTATGTTTTATTTTGTAGATCGTAGTTACTAACTTGTTTTTTTTTGTTCTTTTTTCATAGTACCTAGAGAGTAAGGTTAAAGGGACTGTAAGGAATTGATCGTTGTAGAAATATTGTTTGTAGGATGTTTCCCCGTCGTAATTACTAGATTACTATCTGTTTACAAGTTACGTCCTGCACACATACACACATACACTCGCACAAAGGGCAAACACAACTGGGAAACCCAATGGGGGCGCCCCAATCTCTGGGCTGTGGTTGAAAAATGGTGACCAAATATATTGCTCATAACATCAATTGGCCTTCTGGCGACCCAGCTCACATTTATTGTTGTGTTTGAGTGATCGGACTAATTACGGTGTCGTCGCCGCCCTCTCATAATTGAAACGCCGGGTTCCCAGGCCACATCTCGGGTCGGGTTGATTTGAGACGGGACAGAGCAAATAAAAAAACAAACTTGAAACGAATTAAGAAGCTTTTGTTCACTTTAAAGAGATCATAAATTATCGCTAAGCACCCCTCTCCCGGACACAAAACCGTGTAGATAACTCAGAGGGACATTCCTCGGAACGTGCACGGTGAAACTACCGGCTTTAGAGCTTGAAGTGCGCATATATTATTGCAGATTTTGACACTCTTTCTCCAACGTTCAACTAACGGTATATGGCGTAGTGTTAAAACAAATAAACAAAAGGTGGGCTCACAAAGCATCCGAACTGCGGCGCACGTGCCTCTCCGGCAGCGGAGGCCTCAGGCAGAACGATGGCCGATTCCGTTCGAACACTGAACGAATGTTCAACAATTTGGAGAAATATTTCAGGAAACTGTAAACAGGCAAAAAAGGGCACGGCATTAGTGAAACACGTGGCACTAGCACAGCTACATGCCGCCATGGTGAAGATACCATTATGAATCGTAACTGGAACTCAATCGATCATTCGTCGGCGACGGTGGAGTCGAAACGGAACTGGAGTTATTGCTCGCAACACTTTGCCGCGACTCAGACTGCATGTCGGCGACCGAAACCTGGAAACCATGGAGCTTTATCAGTGGAGTTGTCATAGTGCATCCCCGCACCAACCTACCTTTAAGACGTCATGTAATGAAGACATGCTTCCCAGTGGACTAGGTGAACGTGGTAACGATGGTGGTTGATCGCGTGGCCTTGCCGGTGCCGTACGTTTAGCGCCGGGCAAAGAGTTGTTTGAACCTTCTTGGGGGTAAACGAACGTCTTCATTATTGGGGACATCCGAGGACGCAGCGGCCGCGGAAAGCCGGTACACTTACCATTGTGTGGATGGATCATCGATGGACGAGGAGGTGCACGAGGAGGCGGCGGTGCATGACGCATAGTTGAAATCTGTCCCCAAATAATAGTTCATGAACAATAAGAAAATAGATCCCATTTCGCTGCTTTCGCAGTCTTCCCTACCCGTTGCTGTTGGATACTTTGATCGGCGGTCTCGATCGTGGTCGGTAGGTCTAGTAGTCGCTGCTTTTGAATGCCATCTCCGGGGCCCATATGGGAAATGTGATTGAAATTGGTTGGGGCTGAGATAAGCTTCGAGCGGCGATCGGTGCTCCTGTAGATGTACGGCACGGTAAACGATCTCGGTCTTGTCGTGCGATCTCTGCGATCATACTTACGTGCGGATGGTGCGGTTCGGTTCCCTTAGTGAGAAGCGTTTCGTCTTTAGGCGCCCATCACGATCACACGGGGACAGATTGAGCAATTCTCCTGCAAAACCAAATCACATACAATTGCGAATCACATGCATTACGATTACGGCCCGCAATGACTTACTCGTGTGCATGTTTGCTAAATAGACGACGTGAACGGTATCGTTAAGATAGGTTAACGTAAGGCTGCCATTGTTCATGAGCGGACGGGAACGTTTCAAACCGATCGATTGCACCCATTCGGCAGTTTGCGTGTTGAAAATGTCCAAATGAGTTTCCGAGTAGACTAGTAGGTGACCGTCACAGTACGCTAAACATTGGTTTGGAAAACATTGTCAATGAATCAGAATTGTGTCTTTGGGTGCAAATCATTTGAGCGCTCGGCGTGACACTCACTGATATGCTTCGGAACGGCCGGGTACATGATCTCGCGATCGCGCGATTTGCGCCCCTGAAGATCGACATAGATGGCGAGCGTCTGAAACACGAGCAAATATTCACCGTGCACTGTAAAAGAAGACCGGCCGGTAGCCGCTTGAGTTAGAGGTCCACACAGATCGAATATTCTAAGCCATTGTCATTACCATTGTTACCATGACCGGACTGAATTTCGATCACCCGCCACGCATCAACGCCGGAAAAGTTGAGGAAGTTGTTTAATTGATTCTCAGGATGCACCAGGGCTGAAAGCATAAAACCATTGGTACAAAAACTGTGCGAAGAAAACGAATTGACCTCGGTATACGTACGCATAGCTTGCGCAGCGCCTTGTAGGCAGTACGCAGTGAACCCACTCTGGTGCCCCACGGCCAGCCGCATATCGGAAAGCACCTGCAGGCTCTGAACCGGATAGGCAACGGTGAACTCGCACATCTTGTGATGCCGGCTGCGGTTCCGGTTGACCACGTACACGACGATCTGCGATGTGTTCTGGCGCTTCAGAGCGAGCACGATGCAAAAGACGGGCTGTGGCCCGCGCTCGATCACGCCGGTGCAGGCGGTGATGCAGTTTTTCGATTCGGCCACCTTGATCCACTCGACGTCCGCCGTTTCGAGCGCCCGGATCGGTAGCAGCCGAAGGTGCCGCTGCTTCCCACACAGGATGACCAGCAGCTGCTCTTCGGCGATGTACCACAGCTGGTACACCTTCTTGCTCTCGCCTATCCGTGCGATTTGACTGCGATCCAGATCGAGACAGAACAGACCATCTTCGGTGCCGAGCAGTATCCGTTCCGGGTCGATGATTAGCGCACTGAGCGCGCTACGGATCGCCGACACTTTGCTGTCCAGCACCTCACGCACCCGAAATATGGCCGTATTGGGAAGGTTGTTTCGCTTCAGTATGCGGTGCAGCTCGCTCAGGGCGACCACCCACTTGGCCTTCTCCGATTCCGTGTCCGCCAGCATCAGTGTTTGCAGCGAGGGTCCACCGTCTAGCAGCGATGTCGTTATCTGGAAGGCAATGGGCGTTTACCGTCAGATGATCTACCGGCCCAGTGCCCTTTACTTACTCTAAATATACAGGGGACATCTTTCTTTGTTGCATGAATAACATCGCTCTCCCGTACGCCTGAAACCGTGAATTCTGGATCTCGCATATCCAGTACCTGTGGGCGGATGGGTGATCGTTAGATATCTGTCCCCAACAAGCCACGCGTGCGGGCGCAAGGCGATCGAAGCCTACCTGAGTAACGTGAACACTTGGCAAGGCGCTCCGATCAGCGGAAATGTCGTACAAGAACAGCTTGAAATCACACACCACGACAAACTGGCGCACCCAGCCGCGCTTGACGGCATCCAGCTTCGGTACCTTGACGTAACCCTCGTAGGCCGTACCGATGCCACGCGTCGGATCGATTCCGAGTGGACGCTTCGTTTGATCCGACGGAACCGGGCACTGGGTGGGCACTTTCGGGCAGCAGATCATGTGGCACGCGAAACCACACAGTTCACAGACCACGCCCTGCCGCGTCAGGCCAACCATCAGCGAGGTGCAGTGGTTGCACTTGGTCGGACTGGAGAAGGTGCGCACGAGGAACTGGTGCACCTTCGGCTTCTGGGGCCGATGCGGATGCAGGTCCTGCTGGTGGGACATCATCACGCTGTGCATGCTCTGTATGGAAATGTGGATGGAATCAATTCAACTCCGGCACACACACTGATCACCCCTTCGACGACCTACCAGCGAATGGTCGCTCAAATTGCTCTTTGAACTGGACAAGGAATGCCCGCGGTTGTTGTCCTCCACATCGCCGTCCTCGCTTTCCATCGAGTAGTTTGAATGATGCATCGGGGGTTGCTGTTGCTGCTGCTGCAGTTGGTGTTCCTGTTGTTGTTGTTGCTGCTGCTGCTGCTGCTGCTGAAGCAACAGCTGCTGGTTGCTGTAGGTGTGATGGGACTGGAGCTGCTGTTGCGCCGGCGGCTGAGGCGTCGACGACGGTGGCTGCACCTGTTGGTGGTGTAATTGTTGTTTATGCAAAGATGAGAGGCTTTGGTTATGCTGTTGGTTGAGGTGCGACGGTGCATTGGTGGTTAGATTGTTCGAGGATGAGCTAGTCGACGTGTTTACGTGCTGCTGACTACCGCCACTACTTTTGCGGTGCGATTGCTGCCCCGCAGCGCCACTGCTACCCGACGGCTGCTTGGGGTGGTACAAGTGAAGAGAAAGTTGTGCGAAAAAGTTATTAAACAATTGCACACGCCCACCGGGGGTTGGTCGGAGGTGCAAAGAGTGCAATGCGCGGCGGAGGCGGATGAGAGAAAGGCCGTAATCCGTCGGGGATCGTCAGATCGTTAAACACTCACCATGTTGATGGCCAACGTTGAGTTTGTGTGCGTCGTTGAGCTGGAGCCAGCGCCGCCACCACCGCTGCCAACACCGCCGGATTCTTTCAGGAAGTGATCCAGATAGGACATTTGCGAAGAGGGCCTCTCCAGGACTAGTTTTCACGGCCGGCGTTTTGGGATCATCCACAGGTGTGTCCACCAAATACAAAACACAGACGTTGGTTGGTTTGGTATGTTGAACATTAGGGGAACAGAAAATAAAGCAATCGAAACGAACGGGTATAACGCAAAACAACACAAATTAATCCGGAACGGAACCGAGTAGTACACAGAAAAAGTCACAAAAATTAATGCGAGCAATTCGTTTTAGGGCCGCGCAGCAGCGAAATAAAATAATGGCAAAAATGTCGATGTTGTTGGAAACACACGGTTGTTGTTGTGTTGTGGTCATAGCGCGTTGGTTGAGTTCGGTTTGGAATGTGGGTGCGATAAAATTGCGATGAAACAGAGAGAGAAAAGAAAAAGAGAACGCAAACACGCTTTGTTAGATTATTTGGCAGAAAATGTTGCTCGAGAGCTAAAAGAAGTGTAATCAGTACAACATGTTCAGTATAAAGAGAAGTAACAACAACCAAGCGGCTTGTTTTGCTTCTAAGCAATGATAAGACTGCGAATGGAAGAGCGGAACACACTTTTAACACACTTTTCTGGAGCAGTACACCGACGGGTACAGGGGGGGCCGCCCGGGTCACGTTTGGCGCGTCGGACGCGGTGTGTGTACAAATGTTACTGTATCGTGTACGCTTCATAAATAACGTTTCTACAATGTCGCGTACAGTATGACGCGCGGGGAGCGATGGATTATCACAATGGGTTTAGTATCGCGACACGAAACAAGAAACACCACCCTTTGTACCTACCACACCAACCTACCACAGAGACAAAGAGACGGGGACTTAAACACAAAACCCCCTGCGAAAGGTCCTTTGAGCCGAGGTTCGTTCAAAAACGCCGCCATCAAAATTCCACAAACGATGCTTTGTCATAGTTTTCTCCTCTATGATCTGGATATATATTTTTCTAACGCTTCTCTCGCAACAACCTCGTTGTTGGCAATTCTGTTCGCCCTCTTTCAGTAACACTAACTCAACAATGCTAAGCTAAACTGTCCCCTGCACAGCCATGTACAGAAGTGGGGACACAAAGTTGGAAACTATTACGATATGATCTCTTTACAAAACCCCAAAACGAACGATCGTAACTGAGTTCAACGATATAGTGCGTAGCGCACACACCTAGAGGCACCGAGATTTGCGAGGCTTGGCCGTGAGTACCATAACGTGTGAAAAGCGCCGGACCTGGATCACCTGGACCACTTTTACACTACTAGCGACGATTTCGATCGTTCAACATTTTGTGGGGAGATTCGCAGCTCGTGTGGTCACTTTTCGCACACTTTCACGCAGCACGTGAAGCCTTCCGTGGTTTATTCCGTTTTGTTTTTGTTCGGTTCTTTCGTTCTGACTAGAAGCTAGACACAACCGCCGGGGGCTAACAGACTATCATTGCGTGTGGGTGTGTGTGTGTGGGCTACTATTTCCGGTGTCGATCACGGCGCTTCTTGCGCTTCCGGTAGCTCCCTTTGCGGCGATTCCTTGCAAAAGAAAGTATCGCAATAGTGGCCGATTCCGAGAGTGGTGGTGTGGTGGTGTTTGCTGGAGATGATGAAGATAATGACGATGAGGATGATGATGATGATGAGGACGATGCGAGCGACGTCAGTGATTCGGTCCGTGATGACGGGACCGAGCGCTCCAGCCGACGGTTGGAAGCAGATTCGTGTGGAAGCAGATCATCGTCTCCGGAAGCAGCCTCCTGCTGATCCGGCATACTGATCTTTGGTGATGCGCTTTCATCCCTTTCGGCAGCCTTTTCGCGGCAGCCAACTGTCGATTGTGGCGTTACCGGTGGAGTCAATACCACTGCGGACAGGGTTTGAGCAATCAATACTTCGCAAGCGTGGCCAGGTTCCGCCACCGGAGCAGCTGTCACGCATTGCAGCATCGTGTTTGGAATCGATGAGCATGAGAAGGAGAGGCAAGTTGGTGACGAGCGTGGCGAGGGTGAGAGACCATTGACCGCCATCGTCGTCATAGTTGTGGACGTCGAGGATATGGCATGAGTGAGGCGATCGATGTTGTTTGCGTCTGGTGCGTCGTTCGAGAGGTAACAGTGTTGATCAGTGTCAGCGCCGCCACCATCATCGGTCGTGCTGACGGTGGTCGTGGTCGTGGTGGTGGTGATTGTTGTCGTTACTTTTCTGGTATGGCAACTACAACATTGTTCGAGTTTATTATTGTTACCACGATCTGCAAGGAAGAAACATCACAACAGAACAACACTTGTAGAGAGCGATCGGATGTGTGGTGGGGTGTGTGGCCGCCAAACGGGGTTTTTAGAAAGGTATGCGGGCGGGCGGGCGAGCGAGCGGCGAGCGGGCACGGGCACGCTTCACAGCCACAAACAGTGCAACCGCGGATGCTGATGGCAACTACTCTGATAGATGATTCGACGGGATGATGAGATTTTGAGAGATGCATGTTTGCGACTGCGAGTTTCGTATGAGCATGGAAGTATTAAATGATCTGGGCGCGGCAGCCCAATCGGCGGCTGTTAAGCTCTCATTTTCGATCGTTTTGATCGTGCCGCTCGCGCTGCCTTGTTTCGGGTGCCTAGGCATACTTTGCGCACCGAGCGATGAGGCGGACGATGAGACGAGCTAAGATCATGGATGGATGGAGCGAGCGAGACGTGGCGCAATCGAGCAAATGTTACAGGCAGTTACAGGACGGAAGTTTGGCACACGGTTATCAATCGAGGCTACAATTAGAGGTTTTTTTGTATGGCCTTTTGTTCGATAGTCTGTTTTTGCTTATTCTATTTCTTCGCACAGCACAGAAAGCCGTTGATACGGAAAATTGCAGTTAACGTGACGTGAGAATGCTTTGGATTAAACGTTAATATTTATGTGTGGTGATGCTCTTGTTGATCAGTACAGTTAGGCAAGTTGTTGTTCTCCTTTCGAGTGTATTACTACGCGTTGCTAGATAAAAACACGTGCTTTCATGAAGTACTATTGCGCGACAGCAGCGACCGACTTGGAAAAAACACGTTACAAGGCACCAAGTAATGCTCTTACCTAATTCGGTGCGTATATAAACATGAACTATAGTTTTCTTTTCCTAAAAATGGCATCCACACCGCAATCATTTACTTCAAAACCACTCCTCTTATTCCATTGATCAACTGCAACAATCCAAAGAAGTGCCACTGTGTACGCGTATCGAAGGAACGAAATGAAACAAAACATTACAGATGGATATGCGTAGTATTAGCCAACAAAATAAAACGGAAAAACGCACAATGGAAAACTCTTCGTGTGTTAATGATACGGACGACAAACGAACAAAATAAGACAAAAATCAAACGAAACAAAGCAACAAAACAGTAAAACGAAAACAAAACGGGTATTATAAACAAAAAGACGTAACATAATAAACAAGTAACGAGGCCGAAAGTGGGCCGAAGAAATGCGCGTTCAACAAAGCTTTGAGTGACACAAAAAGAAAGAGCAGTAGCGGGCAACAATGTACATGACTTTGGCCAAAGTAGCACAGTTATCAAGTCAAACAAATTAACCACGACATAGAAAGTAAAAGAAAATATTACGTATACGATTTGATTAGATAGAGTAACAGGCCCCAGACGCAAGACGTTACACCGACCCACACGGAAAAGTTGCGTCTCATTGCTCGATTGCGTGTCGCTACTGTCGCCGTAGTTGCCATTGGTGCCGCCGTCGCCGTCGCCACCGTGCTGCCGCCGTCGCCTACTGCGTCCGTTGTGCCAAAGACGATTGTCGGTTTTTCTTGCACGTTTTCTTGACGATCCGCCACCACGTTATTGCTTACGGTCGCGGTCTCGGATGATGACTTACTGCGTTGTTCGGCGGCCACATCCGGTGCAGAAGCAGTAGTGGTAGTAGTAGTAGCGGTAGTAGTAGTGCTAGCAACACCCGAACTTTGGCAGCGATTATGATCGTTAGCATCAGCGCTCGCACGGTCTGGGTTTGGTCTGAGTGGAGTGCCAATGGAAGTGTCAACGTCGTCCTTCGACGGATGATCAGCGTGATCGTGGTTAGCGGCAGTGCTGCTGTTGCTAGTGGGCATATTTTTTGCGTATAAAACCACCTTCGGTTGCGTTGCTGCGCCCGTTACCGTGTCGTCCTCCGATCGAGACGAATGTTCACGCCTTTCACCACGATCATCCGCCGGATCAGTAGCGGCGTGCGCCGCGTGGCTTTGTTCGCGGCATCGTTGTTCCTCTTGCATTGGTCCCGTTACGGGATGCTCCGAAGAGATCTTTGCCTTATGGCCGTTACCACAGACGTATGTTAAAGCATTGCCATTTTCATCCAGCTGCCGTCCGGTTCCGCTTAGGCTACTATCACGACCAATCTCACCATCACCTTGTTTATCACTTGATTCGACCGCTGCCGATGCCTGCGATGATGCCATCATCCTTCCACCATCCAGCTCCCCAATGTATTTGGACAAAACGGCACGTTCGAAATCGGTCAGTTCATCCGTGGCCGGGATCGCGCCAGTATGATCGGTGCCGACATCGGTTTGATGAAGCTCCTTCAACAAATTCGCCACCAATCCGTCATCATCGAGCTCGTCGGCCGAGCGTTGGGCAGGTACTGCCTCGTTGGGCGTGCAACTCCCCAACGTGTGCTGTTGTTTTCTCGCCGTCTCCATGATGTCTCGCAGTTCCACTTCGCGCGAGCTCCTGGAACGGCCACCTGACTCGCTAATGCTTTGGCGGGAATTAGTTCCCGTCCGACAACCACTCAAGAATGTTAGCTCCTCAAAACTCGTAAGCTGAACGACCGGAAGTGGCACTGCTGTCCGTTTTATGTGTGTCGGGTGCAGTTTCAGCAGTCGTAGAAATGCATGTCGATTTTACGGTATTTCAGGTTTCGTAGAGCGCGCAAATCGGCAGAGAAACAAAGTCAAGACATTTAATTCAATGATGGAATATAGAAACAAATCGGTACACGCCACAGCCACACATAAACACACACACACACACGCGCGCACAACCACATATGTTTCGACGGTACAAGGGGATCAAGAGGATCAAGAGTTTTGCTTGTGGTTTCAGCTAAGAAATGATGTGGCGTCTACTCTATTTTAAGCGCCCAACAAGCAGGAACATTGAGCCAATGAATGATTGATCATACAAATTTCCGTTCCACTGTCCAGACGACGTTGCGAAGCAAACGTCACAAGAGAGCCTTTCTCTTGTCCATGCCCATGGCCGGGGGAAAGGATACATACACACTGGAACTGGGGGTTGTACACTTTTGGCGGGTTTTGGATCGAACACAAGGGGAAGGTCCACTTTGAGTGCATTGGACACTTGGTCACGAAGCAATTGTGCATAAAATGTGGCATATAATAGAATGGTGTTTACCTATCCGTATTTGCAACCCGCAACATAAACGTTCGACTACTTGGACACGGCGCCGGTAGTGACCGTCTTACAGTCAACGTACATTTGAAGGAGTTAGTATGGTTGTTAAATGAGATTGTTGATCAAAAGATTCGCAGACAGATTCGCTTTATAAGTGAGCTCAGAGAATGTGACCACACGCATGATGCGTTATCCATCCCACCATAAGGAGTAAGCTTTTCCACACACCTTTTCCTTCCAAACGTGTCTAAGACAGTGACAAATGGTACAATACGTGTTATACGCCTGCGAAACCTCTTTACCGACACCGGATTCTCCTAGACCGTTTAGAGCGACCGTTAAGCGCGCGCAAGAGAGGGCCCCGCACACATCCCGCTCACTTGAGCTTCAAAGAAGCTCTCTTTCCTTTGAGCGATAGGTTCGAGAACCAACAATCAAACGGACCATGGTCTTAAACCATTTCCGACGAAATCGAAAGCGTTGAAAGTTATCTGGTGTTAATCAATAGTAAGCAACCACCGTCACCAGCGTTGTGTACTCACATCCTTCGTTTGATTCAAGCCGCTGTTGCAACTCTTTGATGGCGTTCTCTTTGCGTTTCAGTTCCCCGCCGATGCTGTCGCAAATTTGACGAGTCTCTAACAGATCCCTAAAAGAAAAAGCAAACGAATCAATAGAGAGCGCTGTCGTAAGCCACCGCCGCAAGTCCGGACAACAAGCCGCCACTGCGCTTCCCCTACGCACTTCTGTGCGGCCAACAGGTCCGTCCTGGTGCGTGTCAGTTCCTCCGAAATCGCTGCCTTGGCCTGGATTTCGTTCTGCAGCGAGCTCTGCAGATTGAGTAGTTCCATCTTGTCGAGCTTCTGCGAGCGCCGGTTGCGCCAGTTCTTGTTGTCGCTCGCGCTGTGATTCAGTGGCCCAGAGTGCTTCAGGTACTCAAGCTCCTCGGTCATCTTGGTGGCGAGCGCCTGCAGATAACCGCGGGCGTCCTTTTCGTCCGACACCCACTGAATGATCTCCGAAATCTGACGTTCCCATTGACTGAATGCTTGGCGTTTATTCCTGTGAGGGGTGGAGAGTTGTTACTAATATTTTCTCGTCAACCACACACACACACACATACCTTAGGTCTTCATATTCGCTTTCCATTTGCAGTCGTTCGGCCGTCAGACGTCGGTTCGATTCACTGATCATCTCGAGATCGGTGATCAGTTTGCGGTTATCGTCCAGCAGCAGCTTCTTCTCCCGCTCGTGGTGCTTGCGCAGCTCGAGGATCGTTTCCTCCGAGTCCGTCAGCGACTCTAGGCGGCTCGAGTCCAGCTTCTCGCGGGCCTGCTGCAGTTCCCGCTGCAACATCTCCCGGTGGTTGTCGGCCTCGTTGAGCTGGTCACGCAGGGCCGATATCTCAATGTTGTAGCGAGTCTGCTGTTGGTTGATCTTCTCGCTGTACTCCACCTCCAGCCGATCGATTTCCAGGCGGATCGAGTCGGACGACGAAATGCCCAGCGAATTCGAGGAGCCCAGTTCCGACGAACTGCGGCTGCGTGCCTCGACTTGCAACTGCCGGTAGCACTCCTCGGACCGTTCGCGCTGTTGCCTTTCGCGGTTCAGCTCCGAAACCAGGTCCTGCACGCGGGCATCTTGCTCGCGGCGTAGCTTGTCCGTTTTGCGGAGTTCACTGCGCAACGTGTCCACCTTCTGCATCGTTACCTCCAGCTCCTCCTCCTTATCGCGCACCTGACGGGACAGCTTCTGCTTCTGCTGCCGAAGGTCGGACAGCTTGTCCGTGACCTCGGTATACTCGGTCATGGCCAGCTTGCGTTGCTCCAACGCATCCTTCAGCTCCTTGTCCTGCTGCTTCAAGCGGTCCAGCGAATCCTGGTGCTCCTTCTGCAGGTCCTCTTTGTCTTGGCGCAAGAAGCGAATCGTTTTCTCGCACTCCTTCACCTTCGCATCGACTTGCCCGTCGACCGAATCGGACGCACCGGTTCCCACGGACATGGCGCCCACCCGTTCGAAGCTCTTGATTTGACTTTCGAGCTCACAGTTGCGCTTCGTCAGCATGTTGATCTCATCCTGCAGCTTGCGCGTACTGTCCGGACTGAGGCGCTGTTTCTCGCTCTCCGAGCCGTGCTTTTCTAGCTTGAGCGGCGCCAGTGGACCACCCCCTGTGACGCCACCGGCTCCCGTAGCTTGATTCGTAATGCTGCTACTGATGGCACGCGAAAGTTTCCCTACGTCCGACAGCGAGCTGTCCTTGGTAAACGTGAAGCCTACGAACGGCAGGTGGTGCCCGGAGAAGGCCGGATTCGTGGTCGGCGGTACGGCATCGGACAGCTTGATGTCGGCGTCGTCCACGTCGAAGTTGGACGTGTCGGTTGGACTAGAAACCTCCGGTATGTACGGTGCCTGCCCGTTCCGTATCGTGGCCCAGTTAATGCCCTCGAACCACGGGTGCGTCTTGAAGTCCTCGATACCGTTCTGCCCGAGCCGATACTCGGGAGCGCAGATCAATCGGCGTATCAGTTCCTTGGCCTGCTCGCTCACCCCGTACTCCTCGTCGTCGTTCGGGAAATCGAATGAGTTCTTGTGGTTCATAATTTTGCCGTACGTTTCAACGAGACTTTCCGCGTAGAACGGGGTCTCGCCGAACAGCATCTCGTACATGCACACCCCGAGCGACCACCAGTCGCACTCAGGCCCATACTTGCCCTGGCCGTCCTCCATGGCGCGCAGAATTTCGGGCGAAATGTAGTCCGGTGTGCCGACCGCCACGTTCGACTGTACCGTGCCGTGGGGGCCAAGCCGCAGACACGACCCGAAATCGGCCAACCGAACGTGGCCGCTCGCATCGAGCACGATGTTGTCCGGCTTGATGTCTCGGTGCACGTACTTTAGCTCGTGTATGCTGTGTATCGCCAGCACCATCTCGGCAATGTAAAACCGGGCCATATCCTCCGGCAGCCGGTCCTCAAACTTGCTCAGCAGGGTCAGCAAATCTCCGCCACAATAGTAATCCATTATGAGATACTACGGGGAGCAAAGAACGAGAAAGGAGTGTTAAACAATACTTCTGTCCCCGTTGAGGTTGAGTTCTCCAGTTCTCTTACCAGATTGATATCGTCCTGGAAAGCATAATGCAGGTTGGTGATCCATCTTCGATCGCCAAACACGAGCACATCGCGTTCCTCGCGGAAGCAAGCCGTTTCCGCTCGCTGTAAGGACAGAAAGGAAGCGGTTTAAAGGAAGGTCCTTCTGAAGAGTACACCAGAGATCACACTCACCTTTAGCATTTCCCATTTGTTCAGTATCTTCATTGCGTAGATCTGACTAGTGTGGTGCATCCGGACGACGCACACCTCGCCGAACGCACCCCGTCCTATCACCTTGAGCACCTCGAAGTCTTCCCGGGACAGCCGCAACTGTTTGACGCTCTGCACGACCGATTTCATCAGATCGATAAACTCGGACACCGTCTTCTCGCGGCGGAGCGACGAGTTGGAACACTCATCGTACAGCACCAGCAAACAGTCCAGCATCGTTTCGACGGACAGGAACTTTTCTGCCGACAGCCCGGCGGCAGCGATCGCTCCGCCCAGGATGCTGCCAAACAGGGGACTGTTCGTACCGTTGCTGCTACTGCTGTTGATGTTATTGTTCGTGTTGGACACGTTAACCTGATCGAGGATCAGATTTTCAAGCTCCTTCAGTCGAACGGCGGGAGATAATACTGAAACAAACAAACGAAAGTAACGTTGCTGATAAAGTAATGACCACACGAGATTTTCGACAAACACTTACCCGACAGCTTGGACAAATTCAGTCCCGCAAGAACGTCCTTCGAATCAGAGGCCATTTTGGAGCGGTTTGGTGGTGTGTTACTCACTCTTCCTCCCCAAGTAACGTGTGCAACCTAACAACTTGCGCGCCCTGAGTGCCGATTTATGTGAGGGTCACTAAAATTTGTTGCTAGCTAAGCCGCAGGACTCCGGCGGAATCGAGAGTGCAAATGGCTAGAAAAGTGTGGCCCACTTTTCAGTGGCAGAATGAATCGGTGCAGGGGAAAATGCTACCAGGGGTTTCACAACCGAATGGCGGTGGCGATGGCCCTCCGGTTGGCATTAGGACAACCGCCACCACCGGCACGGAGGCTGCGTAGCACGGCTACCCAGTACCATCTGATCGTCCGTCACGGTTCGGCTGCCCGACGCCCATAGATCGACACCTGTGAAACAAAGAAATGATACCACGGATTAGTACAAATCGGATTGCGGATAAATTCATGCGTATCTATGGTCATCGGCTGGGAGCTTCTTATGTTAGAGTTAAGTTAGAGTTAACAGAAACGAATGGAGACCAAAGACAAACTCTCCTAAGGGGAGCCTCGAACAGCATTCACGGTCAGTGCCCGTTAGCAAGCGTCTAGGAACCGTGTGTGCCATGCCAACCGATTGTGAGAAATCCGGGCCTTATCGTGCAAATAAAATGCACACGCAAAGCCTCGACTCCTCGTCCTAGGCTCCGTCCGTCCAGAAACAAAGCGCATAAAAGCAGCTACAACTGGGAATGGGAATTATTGGGGTGGAAACACGTTTGGCTCGGCTTTTTCTTGCCATCGCGTCGTTCATTGCATTTCCTGCATTTTCCGTCGGTGGCGGTGGTGGCGGAGGCGTCTGCTCATGGCTGCTAATGAAATGCTAATGGCCGACGGAGATTCCACGCAATTAATAACGTGATTAGTGAATGAAATGGATGCCACAGGAAGTGTGTGCAACAGAAATGTGTGGCATTTTTCGCATTCAGAATTCATGAAAGGAAGGTCCGCTTCGCTCCCGAATTCTGACTGCCCCAAAAAGGGCTTGGAAAGGCACTTCAGATACCTAACTTCAGAACTATTACTCGTCGGCAGTGCCTGTGGTCAGCTAATAGAGCAAAGGCCAATTACACGAGCAATAATGAGTAAAAAAAGCCCAACACGTGCGTGACAAGAGGATGCAGTCAAACGTAAATACATGGCACGTCGCCGGCTCATCTTGAACCACTCAGTGCGCTGAAATGTGCATTAAGCGCCGGTAAAGGTACTGGTGCGGCACAAGTTATGAAATGAAGTGCCCACGATAGCCCAAAGAGAGGGTTATGCAATACGCGGTGGCGGCGGTGACCGAGGAGCACTACCTAATTTTCGATCGTTTCTTTCGACCACTGGGCCTTGTGGAACGTGGCCGGGAATTTTCCCGATCGCAGACGGCCAAAACACCGGCCCGATTAAGCTGTGGTGGTGGTCGTCGTTACGTTACGCACCGTAAGAGAGATATTTTCACGCACTTCAATTAGTTGTCTATACTTCTTTCGAAAGGAACGCGTAACGCCCGGTGGTCCCATGAGGAACGTAGGGCGTAGCTTGATGTAGGATGGTCAAGAAGCTTGCCAAGTTTTTGCCAATCCAACCTACAGCTTTTTCGATTGACAGTGACACGTTACACGGTGTCCGTGGAGGTTGCTCTGTAGAGGAATGAACTCCGCACTGTCAACGAACTAATTCATTGCCGGAACAGGAGCAGGACCAGGAGAACGCAAAAATGGCTAGAGCTTGGCCGAAAATCGCCTGAAAAGACTGAACAAAACGTGCAAAGTGAGTTAATTGAATGAACTACCAGGTCTGACTGGCCTGGCCGGTACTGCCCGTTTGCCAGCAGTAACGTGATAATCCGGTACCACGGTTCAAGTTAGTGCTCGGGTGCGATGAGCCAAGGATTAAAGCGGTAATACAGTATCGCGTGCAGTATTGGTGCAGGATTATGCGAGGCACCACTTGAGCGCGTGAACTAATCACGCGATTGATTGCCAACGATCAGAGAGAGGGCCACCGGTAATCGGTTAGGTGTTTAAAAGATGATTTTTCTTCAACCTTCTACTGCGCGCCACATTGACGGGGGAGTGGTTCCGGCTTGAAGCATCCCTGCGATGGCAAAAAAACGGCCAAAAGGTGTTGTTTATTCAGACCGAAAAGAAAACACCGGAACGGGCACACTTCGGGCAGTCTAGACCAAAAGTCTGGAAGCATAATGAAATGACCACCCGGTCGTGCCGGTGTCTGCGTACTCTCTCGCCCGTGTACGTGGCGCGCATGCAGTGATTCGCATCGCTACACCGCCGCCTTGGTACACAAAAATCGATACTTCAAACCATATTCCGGAGTGTGATGGATCGGAAACACACGCGCGGATTCGTATCGATTTTGCACAACCATTAGAGGGACGGTTTTGGGGAAGTTTTCGTTATCGGGTGGTTTAAAAACCGGATCTGTTCGCCAACAGATGGGCTTCAAATCAGTTTTTCAAGGCAAGTCAACCCCCCAACAACAGGTCCCTGCTCCATCAGAACTCTACTCCTTGCGCTCCAGTGTACCCCGGTCTGGGTGGAGGTCCAAATTGGAAATAAATGGTGGCCCCGGTGTCTTCTTTTACTCCTAAAGCTACGTAAAAGAAGCGCACAAAATCCACAACGTGGCACTGTGTGGCTATGAGTCACGGCCATCCGGGCCGCACGTTACACAGAAAAGGTGTCGCCCCGTTGACGGGTGGCGCTTTTCGCACATTTCCGCCAGCGGCACGGTGCCAAAAGTGCGTCAATTCGGGACGAAACTTGATCGCACATTGTAATGATTGTGGCTGAAGTGACTCTCTCTCTCAGTCTCTGTCTCTCTACCCTACCGCCACCGTGTGCCAAACTGGTCGACATTTATGATGGCGAAGAAGCCCAGTGAGAACTTTTCCATTCCCTTCTTAGGAGGACGTGGCATGGCGCGAGCGCACACGCGCCATGTTGTCGCCACGTGGTCCACGCCACAGATGATGTGAGAAGGCAATGGCAGTAATAGCACCGTCGCCCTGGCACGTAAATGGCAGCCACAACGGCGGCCACGGCGGCGGCGGTCAGGTGTGAAACTTGCTGTTCGCGTTAGGGGTTCGCGGTATCGATCCTTTAGGTCACACGCGGCGATCATCATCGCGGCGATCGGTTTCGTTTTCATCACGATTTGGTGCGACGCGCGCCCTCTCAAGGGAATTATGCGAAATTTATGCCCCGACGGCGGCGGCGGCCACAAATGTCATCGTTGTCGGAGACATCGTCCGATTTCGCCTGGCACAGTAAACTGCAACACAGTTTACTTCCTTCTAAGGCTGCGGTGGCGCGCCCGGGGCCGTAAGTCCAAGTAACAGAGGGTTGAACGATAATTGGCAAATTCTTAGTATGTCGCCAGGACACTCGCCAAATACGTTGAGAGAGAGATTCGGTTTCGTGTTGGGTGAACAAATTAAAACAACACGCGCGTTTGAATGGGCAAGATGAGGTCAACGCTGCGAGCTAATTGAGGACTCTAACGCTCTAAACAGGGAAGCCACCGCCACACGTCAACATGTCGTAAAGTCGCGAGGTGCGATCGTGTATAGGCCAAACCACTCCCCGCCACGTCCCCGACAATTCCCCATCATAAAAGATGATTGATCCACCCGAAAGGTGGTTGCGGAAAATGTGTGCTCCGCTCGGCACTCATCAGCTGTGAGGGGGTCGGTCCGCTCGGCTCGGCTCCAATGAGAGTTAAGAAACTGGCCACGGCGCGCGCTACATAATTGGCTGTCTTTTGCGCGCCATCGCCATCATCATCATCAGCTGGGCTGCAGCAACATATTGACCAACATTCGTGCGTGCGTTTCCCGCAAAAACTACGCTTCACTTCCTGGCACAGGCGCACGTGCCAGTGAGTAATTTGAGTTAGCTGCGGCCGCATCAGTGGCCTCTTAAAACACCACTGGGGGGGAAGGAAGATTACGCGCGATCGCGATTTTGCTTTGTGAATTTGCTGGTTTTAAAAGGAAAACAAACGATCGCGGCATTAGTTTCCCTCGATATTGGCGGCGAACGATTTAATAACGCCTAGACACACCCCGACACATCGCGGATCGGAGCGGATGGCGGAAAATGCAAATAGACGATCTTCACAGCTCGTTTGAGGGGATCTACGCGGCATCCGCGCGATTCATCATCGCATCGCGCGCTATTTGTGAGGATAATTATAACGCCCGCCCCGTCCCGTCCCGACACGCTACCAACCGAAAACACGCGAATTCGGTGCCTCTCAAACGACGGACGAGACAGAAAATCAACAACATATTTCTCTCCTATGCGGGTTCGCGAACGGGACAAGGACACGGAACAGCGACACTATTGCGCATCTTGTACGCGCGGCGCGCGCACCAAAGGACCTCTCGCAGCGAAATCATCCGTCGAGCGTCGAGTGAACAAACAGATGTGTGAAATTACAAAATAAATACCGCGGCTCCCGTTTGCCGAAGAGATTCACACCGAGTCTGGCACAAGTTCCGGCGGATCATTGCCGCCGATTTAAGCTGTGCTTTTGAAGCTCGAACTAATGTTCCACTTCAGCTCCCGTTCGCTATTAAAACGCCGATCTCCGTGTGGTACCTCCGTTCCCGTTTGCCATTGACCCCAAAAAATGCTCAGAAGGAGGACACAGGCGCGCGTGTTTCTTGTGCAAGGAACCACGTGCGGCAAAACAAATGCGTTTTTTGCGCCTCCAGAGCTGCGACATAAGAAATTGCATAACTGCGAACTGGCCTTTTAGTGGATTTTTTGAGGGCTTTAAAAAAGTGGTTGAGACTGTCTTTTGCGCCGTTACAGTCTGCCATTATGAAGCGGTGCAGCGTAACGACGAATCTTCAACCAAACACCGCCATTTATGTGTTGCTTTTGGCGTGTTTCTTTCCTAATTTTGTAATGCCAAACAACACACAGTCCACGCTGGGTGATTCACTTTTCTGTCGTACGCGCGGCGCCGCCTTGCGCTGGTGTGCCAATAGGAGGGGACGTAAAATTGAACTGGTTTTCGGTGGCGGCGGCGTAGTGAGGCGCCAACAACACACAGAGAGACCCCTAACAAGATTGTGCGATGTGGGTTTTGTTGTGTTCGATTCGGTTTTACTTGCTTTCTAACACCAACAGCGCGGCCCAACTACTAAGACGGTGCGGTGCAGCATTCGCATCAACTGCACCGCGAACCCGATCGTTTAGACAGGGGTTGCATTTTGTGTCCTCACTTTGTGCTCAGAGCGCCATTCAACAACAATCTCTTCATCCCCTGTGTGTGGAGGGTGAAAAAACAAGGTGTGTGTGGCCCGCAGATCTCTAGCAGCGGCAAAGAGACGCGAAGCGTCGCATTTAACCTACCTCTCTAAAGGGCTAATAATCAACTGGTAGTGTATGTGTGTGGTGGGTGGCGTTTTACCCCGGCACACCGCAAGCCGTGCGCCGGAATGGCGAATGAAGCCAAATTAATTGCATCTATTTTCAGCGTATCGTGACGACTTCATACACCGCGACATTCCTACCCTATGAGAGGTGCGCGCACAACGTGCAACGAATGCTGCTGCCGTTGCCGTTCCCGAGAACCCGTACCCACCACCAGTTATCTCGCAGAACGTGCGCCGAAGGCACAACAAACGGCCGCCGCTCTGGTTCTTGTTAAAACCGCGCGTTAAATCCATTTTGCTTTCACTTTCACAAACGGCACAATTCAATCCAGTTCGGTTTTTTAAAAACGCTTCAAAGGGCTTCACGGTGCACACGTGCACACCAGTGCTTAAATAATGCTGGTCGGCACATCGAGTATGATAAGGAAACGGTTGAGGTCACGATTGCAAGCGTGTTAAGAGGGGAAGACAAGCTGCACAACGCGGGGTGTGCGGCTCGCCGGGCACGTTTCGTTTCATAAATCGAAAAAAATAAAGAACCTTCTGTACGACACGACGACGCCGACCACCGGGCGCGACGTTTCTGGCGGAATTGAGTAGCAACAAACCAAACGTTTCTTAAATTATTTTCAGAAACTCGTCGGTACTTCGAGCATCACCCTTTCGGAGAAGCCCGGAGCTTCGCTGGCCTTCGGTTCAGAGAATCGCTAAAATAGTAAATATTAGGTGTTTGAATTAATTCTTGCCGTTTTCTTTCGACATTTGTGGCCTAACTACAACAACAAAACATATGATTATTTTAATAACAGTATTTTCCGTCGTTGGCTAGTACATTAACCCATCGTGCAGATGATTCCCGGATTCCGTGTCAACAGAACTCCTCATCTTTAGAAGCGATCCAATCAGAGAACATGTTGAAAAATCAGTTTATTATGTCTTCTATCCCATTCTGGTAGTTTTGTCGCCAAATCTTTCTTCAAAAGCATTAATTGTTGTCGATAGCTTGTCCATCAATAATTTTATTCGATTTAAAAAGCTTATAGTACACCACACCTTTCATATCCCACCATATGCACAGCATAAACGTTACAAAGTGAATATTTAGCTTTGGTTGCGATTGCCCTGGTTCACCAGCACCTGGTTCACCTGGTGCTTCCAGACCCTTTTGCGTTTAGGATTCTCGTAATAACTCTCCTTTTCATCACCAGTGACGATTCGGTACAAGAACCGCTTTCTTTTTGGCTGCGCAAGCAGAAATTCGCAAATGGGTTTCCTTCAATTCATGTGGAACCCATAAGACATTTTTCTAAACATTCCCACGCCCCTCAGACGATGGGAAATTGTTGTGTGGTCAACTCCTAACATTTTAGCAAGCTCTTTTTGCGTCTCATCACTCGCAAGAATGACTTCCTCGATTGCGCACCGCGAAGCACAGCAGCAATGCTAACTACTCCGTCAAAGATTTCGCCCTAAAACTGGGACATGACCATGGACCACTACGTCATTTACTATGTCATTTGCGTTGTTACGCAGCGAAAGCTGCGTGAATAGTGGCCGCCAAATGAGCCAAAAATGTCGATCGATCTTCCGGCACGCCGCGAGGCAGCAAAAGCCATTGACGTCATCTTGGAAGGGAGCGGACAACCGCCGCAGAAAATCGCCGCAAATCGTTAACCAGTATCGCGCGCGTGTACCTCTTCTTCTTCATCCGTGTCCTCGCGCGGCGTACGGGGGACGTGTTAGCGGACAATTGTTGAGTAACGCCCGTCCGCCAAAGGGGTGTGCGAAGTGCGGGATTTAACTCGCGCGCTTAAGGTCAACGGCATTTGAGATTGTGCAATACTAAATTTATCCCTCCACACCATCCAATGGCGGAAGCCAACCGCGAGGCGAGGCGAGGGTTGGCCGTAAACATAGAACAGGAATCGAGGAGGCGTCGTCACATGTGACAAACCGATCGATACCCGATCCACTTCTTGAGGGATGAATCCTCCTGTGGATGGGTGCCGAGAAAAGGGTAATGACCGTCTCTTACTTTTCGGCTGATTGTTTTCGCGGATCGCTCCGTGGCGAGGAAAATTAAATTTCCGGTACGCCGAGCATTCCCAATAGGCATCAACGTGGCGTTTTCAGAACACAGCAAGGCGAAGAAGAGTGACCCCGTGCTGCTCACGTCTCGTTATCGTGGGTCAATGGGTGTGGAGTGTTAAATAAACGACGTCAAGTGGTGCAGCTCGTGTGAGAGAAGATAAATGGTGGTGGCGCTAAAGCGAAACAAAAATCAGGGCCACCACGAAGGATCGATACTTGCCTGAAATTAGCACCCAGAGTGAGCGCTCGTCTTCACGTCCACACATTGGCCAGCGGCCAAGTGTACAAGCAGAACCCGTTTGCCCGTTACAACCGAGAACTCAAGAGATATCCAACCAATCACTACAAACTATTGCTGACGTGACTCACAGTTACCATCCAAATCAAAGCAATCAATGCGCCCGTGGTGCTCAAATATGATTTCATTCTGCCCCGGCGGGTGTTTTGGGCCGTTAACGAAACGCTGCGAAGACAGTGACCCTTGACAAAGCCGAGTGGATGACGCAAAACTGTCCAAAATTCAACACACGACAAACATCGATCCGCGAAGCGGTCCGGTAACATTTCAACGTCGGCCGGTTCAATGTTTTGGAACTGTTCAAATGAGTCATCGACCGGGTAGCTGTTACCTCATTTGTGTCTGAAGAGTGCGTGAAGCACTTCGCGACACCGTGATTCCATTATTTGATCAATCGCAGAGACAAAACACATGGCAAGGACGCAGCAACAGCAATGTCTGGACGTTGGTTTCGGGGTGCGTGATGCGCGTTCTTGAAAAAATAAGCAAATAAGCACGTCGGTCGGTTCTCGAAGTACTCACCTCAGCAACCGCCTCCAATTCCGGAACGGTTGATGTGGTCACGAAAGAGAGGCAGCGCGAGACCAAACTGTTTTAAGTAAAATACGAGGTTTCGCGTTAAGTGATTTTCCCGAAGCCTACTGACGGAGCAACCAAATCACTTCTTGGCACGCCCGTCGAATGAAGTCGACCACAATTGTGAACGACGCACAGCAGAAAAACAAATCAATAAATTTATAAAATAATACATTCTACAGCACTTAGCATCGAGTATCATCTACCTACAACCGCAAGCAGCAGCAGCAGCGGGCAGCAGCCAATAAAATGGCGTCCGCCGTCTTGTATTATGCCCGGTGGTTTCGCGGATCAACGAATTAATCCTTCAGCTTTTTTCAAAACACGACACCGGCTACAAACAAGCGGTTTGTCCAAGTTGAGTGGGACGAGCCGGTTGTGCCGAACTGCCGCCACCATATTTGCATTTGAGTGAAAATCAATTTGTTAAACTTACTCTGCGTGCGCCGCGTCGTGTCTCAGCAACCTGCGTCGTCAGAAGACGAATGAAGATTGAACGCAAAGATTGCTGAGATTTTGTCGCCCGTGCAATCTAATGCAAAAGCACAGCCAAAAGCTGGACAGTTTTTCGTCTGGCTTTGTGGCCGATTCGAAATGATTCAAAGCTTTTTGTCCAACATCACAAAAATCAGGAACAAAATTGGTTATGGTATTGGTATTTCGAGTGCCGCTCCGTTAACTAAGCTCGACGTCGGGTGTCAGAGATTCACCGCATTCTACGTTTTTACGTTAAAGCGCATAGCATCACTGCCATTCCGATGTGACGTGACTGGCCTCCGCGCTTCGTTTAATCAGATGCACATTTGCCCCATCGATAATGTATCCGCGCCCTTCCTCGTCGCGGGCGGTTCATAAAAGGAATCGTCCGATGGAGTCCGATCCGACTCAGGCAGGCACCTCGCTCACACTTTGGGCCCGCCGTGATTCAACTCGGTACACACGACGCCCGGAAAGGAATTCGAGACTTCGCTTCCACTAACTCATTTGTCTACGCAAGACGCTACTGCCCGACAACAAGCCTTCAGAAGACCTCACCACACCGGACCACCGCGGACGGGTGGCGCGGACCTTTTCAAGCTCGCACTTTTAGCGCCAACTTACGCGCCACCCCGCACGCCACCATTCCGAGTCGCGGCTCAACGTAGGAAGCGCCCGGCCAGGCCTAATACAGTGCGCGCGCCAGTACCGCACCCGCTCCCGCGTCCGCGAGAATGCTCACTTCAGCAAAACGAACTCGAGATCTGCTCTCGATCGGCGCGCATTTGTCGAAACCACACGCGACAAATTGGGAGCAGATTATGCGCGACGAGACGCTACAGATTGACGGGCGGCCACTGATAAGCATCGAGAGCAAATGGGATGTGTACCCCGCGCCGCCGTAAACGGATATTTATTGTAATTAATGTGCTTCTCCACTGTGCGGCCAAGAGGGACGCCGGGGGGAGAACACGATCGTGTTGAATGAAAAGTTCGATTCAATTTGCCATTTGCCAATTTAATAACTACTAGGTTGTTTACTAAGTTTTGCGGGTCGATACCAAAGGGCGCTGCTACGAGTCCAATTTTTATGTTGGTACACTGTTCATATGAACGCATGTGAAGTTTCATTTCAATCGGTCACTTAATTTTTTTCTAAAGCCATTAAGTAACCGCATTCGAATGCAACTTTCTCGGCAACATTTAGAGCTTTTTTGATAGGATAAAGTGGATTGAATCATCACTATGGATGAGACTTGGATCTATCACCGTGATCCTGAATCAAAACAAGAGCCTAAAGCGTGATGTGAACCTTGTTCTTCGGGTCCGAAACGAGTTCGTGTCCAGTTAGCATCAGGTTTTTGGGATGCGAATGGAATCTTGCGAATGGATTATTGTTGTAACGTATTGCGGAAGCGTATTTTGAAGCCCTTCCAGTTCCTCACTTCGGGGAAGGAATTTATAAATTGGAGTCTCCTTGGGACAAGTGTATTGATATTCAGGAAGGTCATTCTGAATAATAAAGTGTGTTTAAAAGCATAAAAATGTGTCCTTCTTATCGACCCGCAAAACTTAGTATACAACCTAGTAGCCAGCAGCAAGACGGCGCGTTTTCGCCATGAGAATACCTGTCTTGTTTCATCAATTGGAACTACCTTCAACATTCCTCGCCCGTGTTCCGCGCTCCGCTTTTATGAACTTCCCTTCCACCCCCGGGGAAAATTCGGAGCTCACCTATACACACCTCTTCGCTTCGCAATTAGGACGTCGAAGATTCGTGGTAAATCTAAAATTGGACACTTTTGCCCGCGCGGGAGCGCACCACTTTTCTACCGACCGTCCCGACTACCGATACAAAAATAACTCGCGCTCCTCTTGAGCAACTTGAGTCCGGGTCCCTACCACCACCAAACACACTCCCGAACGGTATATTTAACACATGGAGGCGGTGCGGCCGCGGCGGCAGTGAGTAAAACTCAACAAAAACATACCCCAATTCCGCGTTTATGAAATGCTGGTGCGGGAATCTCGCGTGCACCGCGCGTCTTCGCCCCGTGGAAATGGGTGGAAAACAAAGAAAATTTGAGGGACACACAGTCGCCCACGAAAAAGGGGGTCAGTATTCGTGCGGAATGACGGATAAATGGGTTGCTGCGTAGCGTTAATGCGCACTGCAGCAGTCCGCGCGCGCTCGGTGCGTAGATTTCGACGCCAAACCAGTCGCGTAATTTACCTCTTCCTATTGGGGCGATCCGAAACTAAACTTAAACCCGCGACATGAATGATTCCAAAACACACACTCCAACATTATTGTGTGATCTCATGTTGCGGTACAGAGTGGACACAGAGCCCCGCCGGATACTAACCCACCCGGTTACTCAAACTCTTTGCGCGCCTCACACTTACGTGTGTGCGCCAGCGCCCGCGCGCGCATGTGGTGAGGTCACTTCCACTTACCTTGCTCCGTGCCAGCAGAGTGGTGTTTGGTTTTGTTTGAATTCACGCTTCGACTCACGGTCGACTCGACATAAAAGGCGACACGACAAACTAGTCACAGGCGCCCCCGGAGAGTGGTGGCCGCGTCGTGTGCCCCCCGCCGCCGGTACACGGCAGATCCCATGGTGCCAAACGAGATCAATTTCATCAAATTTGCGTGGGAGGACTATGATTTGAATCGTTTTTTCCCCGCTTGGTGTGAGTGAAGCACCGCACGACAACGACGGCCACGGAATGGACAATGATGACGCGTCAGTGTCGATTCGCGATCAACGATCGTCAACGCACTTCTGAAGACAAAATCTGTGAATCGTCCCTGAGCGCAAACAATGCCAGTTCTTGGCACACAACCCACAACAGAAATGTATTTTATTTTTGCTCAAATCTCGCGGACCCCACGGACAGCGCATGAATAAATTCTCCCCCGAAGAAACGGTTAGAAAACGCGGCCGACACAATGGTGGCGCAGAATTAAAACAATTCACAGGCGGCGGTGATGCACAATAGGGCAACACACGAACCCCGCGCGCAGAACGCGGAATGGCGGACAAAAGCTGCACGGTTAAATGCACATTGTGTTTGCCACAGAATCTCGCAGCGAGATGGGGTTTGGTTCTACTTGTTGGCCAGTTCGTCGTACTACCTGTGTCCTGGCGGTGTTTCAGCAGCTAATTTATACGTTTAGTCGACAGCCGATTGGCGGTGGCGGCGGCCAGGAGTTAATAAATAATAGATGACTTCAACCCGCGTACCTTTCGGTGCCCTCTTCGCATCCCCGTTGACCAACGAAAAACGCAACACACGCAATCGAACCATTTGTCCGGGTGAATACGTAATGCACTAGGCCAGAGAGTACACTGCTAAGGTGCCCACCTCTTGCGCAACGGCGGCAGATTTCGTCGGACAATGGAGTCGGAATCTAGCACAGCCCTTGAGCCAATCGATCCTACTCTAAGACGACAGTAATCAGCTACGAGTCTAGCGAGAGGTTCTGGCCAAATCAGTGCCAATCGAAACTCCTGTTCGATTGCGACATTGATAAAAACGCCATGCCGCCATCGGATACTAGGGCACTAAAAAGATAGTGGAAAGATAGTAAAAACAGTAGTGAGCGATAATAATGAATGACATTGGCAGTCGACGGACGGACCACACATACAAAGCTGGTCGGCTGGTCAAGTGTGTATACATGCAGCAGGAATTCATGCGCGTTTCTGTTTTCTTTGCGGCACCCCCGCACTAATGTCGTGTTCGGAAAATGGGCCTCACGGCGAAGATAAAGTGGTGTTCCCTCTAACTTGCCGAAAGTAAACCTCTGTGGTTCCTCTGGTTCCTCTGTACCCGTCGGTCACGTTTTACCATTTAGCTCACCTTTTATGGGTGCCTCTGTGTTGGTGCTATTGTAATATTCTTCTCAGGTCTTATTCTCTTCCAGCAAGTCGGCGGCACGGCACGGCACGGATACGCAAATGTTGCTCGCGTTTTTGAATGGCGGCGATGATGGTATTTCGTCTCACGACGCGGTTCGGTTGTGCGGCCTTAAGAAAACTCGTTGCTGGGGCGAAAAGAAGACCAATTTCATAACATCTCCACTCACTCTCCGAATGCGCCGACGGTACGCGTGGCCACTTGAAGGAATCGCCGCTTCCCTTCCCGTTGCGGGCACGATTGTTTCACGCACCCACAAGTTCCCGCACGTCACTGGTCTCGGGGGTGATTTTGACACTGAAAAATGGAAATAAACCGTGGAACACTTGAGAATAACGCACGACGCGCTTCCTTCGAGCAAAACAAACACCATGCGGAACCACCGGAACGGACGGACGGGCGGTAACCTGCTGATTTGCACTACTACTACCCAGCCTACTAGGAACGAACGCTAACTTGATCGTGCGCTAAACAGGGCCTCGAATTTTCGAGTCAAAACAACGAAAACACAAAGAAATAAACTACGCGGCGATGTTGCCGTGATCCCAGCAATCAGACAGAGTGCACACACATACAGACACACACACACCAGTTCACAGTCGCACCGATTGTGTGATAAATAAGGCAGGATCCCGTAGGTGAGATTTTACCGATATCGTTTCCGTTGCCTCCGCGTCTCCGACTGAAAACTATTTTTCACTCTCACTCTCGCTAGTGGCCCCCGTTTTTCCACACACACACACACACACTTTTCATTCATGAGCAATTTTCCATCCCATCGATCCCCCGGCGGCGACTGCTTGAGATGTTAGATTCCGGATTTGGCTTTTCCATCACTCAGCGCCTGCCCCGGCTATGGCATGCAAATGTGACGCGAACTCGTCGGTGAAGAGGAATTCCTGACACCAATCTCCTCCACCACCGGACACATGAAACACAAAAAACCGGTACCACTTTCGCTCGCCTCGGGTTTTGACTGCCCCCGCAACCATAATTTGGCGATTTCGTTTCCCCTTAAACTGCCGCCGCAACACAGAATATTGTTTAGCACTCGCGAGTCCTTTGACTATGGAAATGTGGGCATCAAAGGAGTTCACCTCTAAAAGGAGACCTATGCAAAATATGGCGCTCTGTTTTTTTCTACTTCTGTAGCGGCCCCGACGTGCCCGCTAATTTCGCCACATTTTTCTAGGCTAAAAGGTCCCTCTGATGGCCGACGACGAAAAGGTGCATTTGGTGCTTTCTTTTTTCCGTGTTCTATAATCGGCCGCAGGCAGATTGCGTTTCTCTCGGGCAGAAACACACAGAGCTTTCTTCGGCGCACACACACTTCGATGCTTCGATGCCCACCATCGTTTAGCCAAGTAGGCTAACGCTAACTCCCGAAAGGGAACCTGCCTGCTCTTCCGCCAGAAGGGGTCACGTTGGCATACGGCATTTAGAGACAACCAACATCTCGGAATCGAAAGATTGATTTATCCAACTAAGCGCACACTCTCTTCGCAGAGTTCACCAGGTAATTCCGTTCCGAATACGAATGCGAATCAGTCCGAATTTAATAGGAAATACACCAAATACACCAAATTTACCGTGTCCGTGTGTTGCCACCGCGAGATCTGAGGACAAAGTGAGAAACGTTGCTCACCAAAACCACGCGACTGCAGCATTCGAGCAGTGAGTAGCCATTACAGGTTTATACAAGCACCGGATCGAGAGTTCAAGTTATTATTATTATTTTTTATTATTATTATTGTGACATTTCGGGCTAATGGGAAGCCGAAACGTCAAAAACCGACTTTTTTTTTTGAGAAAATAAGTAAATATTTTTCACCTAACGTTGAATTTCAGTGGAAATGGCCGTGTGTTTGTTGGTGAAGCATTTTTAACCAGCTAAAGCCGGCAGCACGAAAAAGGCCAAGTGTGAAATGTCCAATCACTATGAAATTCCTTCGTGGTAGGCACCGAACACAAAACCCAGACCAAAACACAGCCTGCCGATAACGATAGCTAAACACTATTTTTCAGGGCCGGCAAGCCTCCCACTGGTCTTCATCTGGATGTGATGAAGGAGGACAAGTTGATCCAGAAGCTGATGATCGATGAAAAACGCTGCTATCTATTCGGGCGCAACCCTCAGATGAACGACTTTTGCATTGATCACGCTTCATGTTCCCGCGTCCACGCTGCGTTCGTCTACCACAAACATCTTCACATTGCTTATCTGGTAGATCTGGGCAGCAGTAAGTGAAGCGTCGTTTGCAAAATCGGCATTCTTCATTCATTTGCCTTTGTCCGCAGCACACGGAACGTTCATAGGATCAGTTCGGCTGGAGGGCCACAAACCTACGCAGTTGCAGATTAACAGTCAGTTTAGCTTTGGTGCTTCCACGCGCCATTACATTCTCCGCGAAAGACCCACTGTGGGGTCGCGAACAAACATCATGGAAGATATTCCCATGACCATGATGGACACCAGTGACGGTACATTTCTGGGGCTACCGGAAAGCCAAACCGAGCTGGATAATCTCACCGAGTACAACACGGCGCACAACAGACGCATATCCATGTTGGGAATTTCTGATGACAGTGGCACAGGCGGAGGGGCTGGCGGCCCCGGTGGTCCGGGCGTGGTCAGCGGGGGTTCATACAAGAAGAACAAAAAACGTAAGCGGAAAGGGGTGGCTTTCAACGAGGATGAAATTATTATCAATCCCGAAGACATCGACCCATCGATTGGACGCTTCCGCAACCTAATCCAGTCAACTGTCGTGCCGGTGTCGGCGAAACGTGCGAAAATGGAGGGACAGAACAGTATGGGCATCATTACTTCTCCCCCCTGCAGCAGCAAGCCGGCGGGTTTCCCTCTCCATCCGCATCATCCCATTCACCCGGGGCAGAGCCATCAGTCGCTCTACCACGGCATCGATCCGTCCGATGGAGCATCGTCGTCCGTTGCCGGCCACGATGGGCGCAGCTTCGACATGGACACACTGGTGAGTGGTCTGACCACCAAGCTGGGCATATTGCTTCCCAATCCGGCGCCGGATGTGAACCCGACCCCGGTAGCAGCCCGTGAAACTGCCGCAGTCGTCAACGTTTTCGCTACACCCGGACACTCATCTGCACCTGGTGGTGGTTTGAATAGCAACGGTAAGTTAGCCGCTGTAAAAAAAATCATTTCCGCTCTTAACCCCCCGCTTTTTCTGCAGTCAATTTGAGCGACAAACCGAACGAGACGTCTGAGGAGCCGAAGAAGAAGAAGTACGCCAAGGAGCAGTGGCCTGGACGAAAGCCGCTTGGATTGGGAAGTTTTTAAGCAACATCATACCTACGTGGTACACGGATTAGCCGTCGTTGTGTGCGTTTCTTCTCGCTGACTCTAACTTTAACCCCATACAATGTACAAAAGCATGGCAGATGGCTTTTGAATAAAAGCGTTTAAACACAATTTTCCGGTTGCTCGATTGATCTAGCAAGCGTCGCTCGAACCGGTTCACTGTGAGGTAAAATTCGATTGCCTTTCGCAAGAGATTGTCCTACGGATAATATTTTTAAATACCACACTAGATACAAAGGTCAATTTATTTTCCTTCTTTTTACCATTACACATGTCCCCGCTATGGTCTGCACAGTTACCACTACGATTCCTCCATTTACTATTCTGCTACATTCGCTTAGACGATTACAACGGCGTTTTATTTGATCAACGCTCTCTTGCACATAAGTTATACTTTATTGACAATTTCTTTATCTACCGGAAAAACGATTAAACGCAATATCCGATTTAGTGTATTGTTTTTCCTTTTTTTCTGCGTTTGCACAGAAGCATCTCCCAGTGTACGTACCTTCAGCACAGTTCCTAAAGATTACGATTCCTATCAGTAACAGTGTAATAGCTAAAAACCGTTCAAATGTACCGAGACTGCGCCAACGTACGCTCTCTCTCGTTAGTGCCCTTAGCGAAATATTTTTATGTTCCCTTACTTATAAACTTTTAATAGTGACCTGTTTCTTGCTTCCATCTGATTCGGCCTCGCTAAGCCTTGAGGCTTCCGTAACGGAGGAATGGAAAGTATTCGCCGCCGAAAAATAACCTTTCCTTAGGATGATGATATCGGAACACCGTCGAATAAGAATCGACCGAGTGTGGAGCTTTCAGGGTTTGTGTGAGTGTGGATTGTGTACTAAATATTTTCATCTTTCTGTGTTGGTAATTTTGTCTTAGCAAGTGAGTAATTGTCCTATATCGTGTGTCATAAGTTCTACGTACGGAATAGATCATCCATCGGTTGGCCGGAGTGAAAAGGATAAGTTAGTTGGCCACGACATCCAAATCGCAGGACCGGGGAGTCAGGTTGGGAACTGGTTTGGCACCATTTCCTATTGCCACACGTCGCGCAGGTTCATCGTGCCGAATTGATTGCTTAGCTTGTCACTGGTGGCAGGTTGCGGCTGCTGCTGCGGGACGGATTTAGGAAAAGTAGCAAAGGCCGGAACTCCACCGACCACCGGTGGTTGCTGCATCCCGATGGGAACTGCTCCCATGTTCGGGAAATGGCCCATCACCGATTGCTGCTGGTGCGGATGCGGATTACCGGGATGTTGCTGGTGAATAAGATTGTTCGCCCCGTACGGCGGCATTGCACCGAATGGCGGCATCATCCCGTGTGCGTGCACCGCTTGCGGTTGTGGAGGGAACATGGACGGCGGAACCATACCGGCGGCCGCACCTGCTCCATTTGCCATGTTGTTGTACATCATCTGTCCGTGCGGTACTCCGCCACCCATCATGTACTGGCCGCCAGGTGCACCGTTCATACCACCAACTGCGGTAACCGGAAACGTCTGAAATGCCCCAAACGTACTCGTCGGTCCATTGTTGAATCCGACTGCTGCGCCACTTGCTGCCGGGGGGAATGTGCTGCCGGCGGCCTGCTGAAAGCCGCCGAAACCTGCGACGCTACTGAAACCTCCGCCACTTGCTCCCGCCGAAGTCGGGGCCGACCCATACAGAGCCATGATTTTATCTTTCGTCAGCTTTCCACCCGTGTCCGCTCCGATACCCGTCCCGCTTGATTGATTAAAAAAGTCGGCTTCCGCTTTGGCCAAATCGTCCGTGGCTGCGTTTGTTCGTTCCAACAAATCGAGTCCATTATTGTTCGCCGACACAGCAGCGACCCCGTTGGCCGACTTGCTCGTTGCGGTAATACTGTTCGTACTTCCCTCACCCAACGACAGCCCGAGCAGATCTGCCCCGGCACTGGAGTTGGCCACGGTCACCGTTCCGGTTGCGTCACTACTGTTGGCCGCGCTGGACGATTGCGTCGCACCACCTTCGGATGAAGATGAATTCCGGCTGGATGATTTCAGGCTACTGGCCGGTGCTTTCAACTTTGGCACAGACGATGATCCGCTCGAGGTCCCCCCGGAAGATGGCTTGCTGGATGTCGTACTCTTCTTCTCGGTGCCTGGTCCCAGGGGTGATGCCAGCGAAAGGCCACCGCCCGATCCAGTACCAGTTGCGGTCGAGGAAGTCTTTTTCTTGCGCTTCTGTCGCTCAATTTCTTCGTCAATCTCTCGATCCCAATCCACCTTCGGTGGCGGCGGAGGAACCCATTCGCGGGCCAAATACTTTTTGTGTTCGTACTTTGCACGGATGAAGCTCTCCAAGGCAGAATCAGTTTGAGGGCGCCTGAAACCATCCGGAACCATCGCTTCGTATACGGCACGGGCCCGGGAGTTGCCCATCTGTTCCAGAGAGACCTGCAGGCAGTAAACATTCCCGAATAAATGAAGAATCATATTACTTTTGGCATGTTCATGAGTTACTGCACTCCCTTGAAGTGAAGTCCCAAAATCAAAGAATTGTCTACAAAAAACAACCATCTGTTGCACCAAACAGACAGTGATTTGTGCAAATCCGTTTCACTAAAGTGTTCAAGTCGTGACGATAATTCAGCACGCAAAGTATATTTGAAGCAAACAAAAAGTAATCAATGCAAAAGCCTGAAACAAGGCGCAGTGCTTTTGGGCGGAAATAAAGCAATTAATTAATAGCGGCTTCGCCTGGTGGCACTAACGGCGCATGGGCGCACGCCAACTTTACCGCTGCTGCTTCAAAGCTCCAAGGGGATAATGATGATGTCACAATCACCTGAGCCCGGACCACCGGTTATCACATCGCGTCACTTACCACCTGCTCCGGTGTCCAGCTGTCCAGATTGACCGATTTCACCCGGCTTATATGTACGCCCAGATTCCGATGAATGCCGGCGCATCGGATGCAAAGGAACACTCCCAAATTCCAGGACGCCCAACGGGGCCCTTTCGCGTCACAGTCGACACAGTACTTGTTGTCGTCATCCCGGAGCATCTTGGTAAGCATAACTTGACATTTTTCTTGTATCTGCTTCTGCCTTTCCGTTTCGTTCCTTCTGCTCATCTCGCCCTGTTTGCGGTCGCGTTCTCTGCGCTTCTTATCCGTGGTTACAGCTTTATCGTCGCCCCTTATCTGCGTGAAGGCGGCGAAAGGATTAACGGTGGTCCATCCGTCGGGCGTGGAAATGCGAAAGAAAGAAAAAACATTAGTTTAAAACATAGCACAGTTTATTTAAGAGTATTTGTTGCACAATCGGCAACAGAAGCATTGTGCCTATGCCGCAGCCAGACTCTGTATTACTGTGTGGCAAGGCTCACACTAAGGGGTTCCAAACCGATAGGCGAAAGTGCTGAACGATAGTGATAAAAGCCAATTAATATTCCGTTGCTCGTATGTCTTCGTTCCTCGCCTTATCGCCACCAAGTGAACGCTTTTCGAATTTCAGTAGGCGACGAAATCCATGAGTAATGTACAACTGTTGGTGGCAACTGAACTTTCACGAGCGATAGAAACCTATTACCGTCTTTTGTTGTTTGGACTTTCCACTTCTTTCATGCTCGGCAAACATTTTCTCCATATCGCACTCTCGTCATTGTGCGGCAGACAATGGCGTATATTCTGCAAGAGGGGAAAACTGTGTCCTCTTTCAGCATTACCCATGGCCATGAAGTAATTTTAGCACTGCAACACGAGATAACATCTGTCCCGAACAGTTCTCGGGACCAATACTTTTGTCAAGGACAGCTCTACCAGGAGTACTTCTCTTTAAAGGCTTCTTTAACATTTCTTTTCAGTTTCACAATCGACTCACGGATTGCTTTTCCAGTGCGGAGAAAGAAAGTGGAAAAGAACAGAGGCGGACAACAAAAACAATCACAGCCACTCCAGTTAGTGTGATAACACCCAGAACTAGGATTTACTTGTTTACTCGTTGGGCTAATCACTAGCTATTTCGAGAACGGTGCATTGTCCTACAAACAAATACCTGTCCCGCAAAGGCCATTGTTAGTAAGATGTGAAGGTTTTTAAAACAGAACCACACTCAGAAAAAAGCAGATTGAGTAAGAATCGCGTATGTGCCCAAATAATGCTCGCCAAAGGGGCGGACAAGGAGCGCCCTTTCTGCAGAGCAGCGGTTTTGTTTTCATTCCCCGTTGCCACGTACCTTTATGGATATTTACCACCTACACGTCAGCAAAAAGATGTGTATGTTTTTCCGTCTCACTAACGTTTCCAGTAACCTATTAAACAGTTTTCGTAGATGAATCACGGTAAAATACTGCAGTTTCTTGTTTTAACTTTCGCGTTTCAACTTCTTCTTCTCCGTTTCGGGCTTCTTCTGGACACTTTTCTTAACGTCAACATTGTGAGCTGTCATTTCGCACAGTCGACTTCGACTGCTTTTTGTCGACTTTGCTTTTTGTCGACTTCGACATTCCGTCGATGGTTTTTTGCTTTTTCGCGCAAACCCCTTTCGAACGCAAACTTATGGAATATCTAAAAATGGAATATTGGAATATCTCCAATTGCCGGTGCCGGTCCAATATTTTTCGATCATTGAATCGATTTGTACAATGTTTGAAGTTCCACCACCAAACTTGTGTTCACCTTGGCCGCACCACTCAGGTATGAAAACAAACCATGTGCGTTTTCTAACCTCGAAAGCTTAGCTGTCATTTCCGAATTCCCGGCCTCGTGTGTGTGATTGGAAACAATACGCGTGGTCGCCGAACAATAGTTCGAATTTTGTTGAAAGTTTTCTTTAAAACAGGCCAACTTTACCATGGAAGTGGGTAAGTCACGTGCAGTTCTTGCGGGATAAGCTTTGTGTTGCTATTGCCGTTGGTTTCGTTGCTATACGAATCGATTTACCAGCCGACTGTGTTTGCAGACATGCCGTCCCCGATTAAGAAGGAGAAAAAGAAGAAGAAGATCAAGCAGGAGCCCGACGCCGAAGAGATCGAAAACCTGGGAGAGCTGCAAAAGTCCGGCGACTTTCAGCTGAAGCCCTCGGAGGCGATCTCCCGGCTGGATACGTCCAAGTGGCCCCTTTTGTTGAAAAACTTTGACCGCCTGAACGTGCGCACCAACCACTACACCCCGCTGCCGTTTGGATCTTCGCCGCTGAATCGTAAAATAAAGGACTACGTCAGTGCCGGTTTCATCAACTTGGACAAACCGTCCAACCCGAGCTCGCACGAGGTTGTGGCGTGGATTAAGAAGATCCTGAAGGTCGACAAAACGGGCCATTCGGGAACGCTCGACCCGAAGGTTAGCGGTTGTCTGATCGTTTGCATCGATCGCTCGACTCGTTTGGTTAAAAGCCAGCAAAGTGCCGGCAAGGAGTACGTGGCCATTTTTAAGCTTCACTCGGCCGTAGAGAAAGTCGCCAAAGTAACGCAGGGGTTAGAGAAACTGCGCGGTGCACTATTTCAACGGCCCCCGTTAATATCCGCTGTCAAGCGTCAGCTCCGCGTGCGAACCGTGTACGAGTCGAAGCTGCTGGACTACGATGACCAACGCAACATGGGTGTGTTTTGGGTCAGTTGTGAGGCTGGTTCGTACATTCGAACGATGTGCGTCCATCTGGGATTGGTTCTTGGCGTTGGTGGTCAGATGCTGGAACTGCGGCGCGTCCGTTCCGGGATTCAGTCCGAAAAGGACGGCATGGTAACGATGCACGACGTGCTCGACGCGCAGTACTTGTACGAAAACCACAAAGACGAATCGATGCTGCGTCGGGTGATAAAACCCCTCGAAGGACTGCTCGTGGGCCACAAGCGCATCATCATGAAGGACAGTTCGGTGAATGCGGTGTGCTACGGAGCAAAGATCTTACTGCCGGGCGTACTGCGCTACGAGGACGGAATAGAGCTTGATCAAGAGATCGTGATCGTTACCTCGAAGGGCGAAGCCGTGGCACTGGCCATCGCTCTTATGACCACGGCCACAATGGCCAGTTGCGATCATGGCGTCGTGGCGAAGATTAAACGCGTAATTATGGAACGCGATACCTATCCCCGTAAGTGGGGTCTGGGACCGAAAGCATCGATGAAGAAGCAACTTATCGCTGCCGGAAAGCTAGACAAATACGGAAAGCCGAACGAGAACACTCCCAAGGAGTGGGTCACCGGCTACACTGACTTCAATCGAACAGCCAACGGTAACAGCGTCACGGCCGACGACTTGTCCGGTGGGAAGCGGAAACTAAGCATCGGTGATACATCCGCTGATAATGCGGCGCTATCCGAAGCTGCCGATGACGGCAGCGAGCAAAAGAAAAAGAAAAAGAAGAAGCAAAAGAAAGACGCCGAAGAAGCCGGCGACGCAGTGGACCAAACGGTTTCCGGGGAAGCCGATGGCGAAGAGGAGTCGAAAAAAGAGAAAAAGAAAAAGAAGAAGGACAAAAAAGATCGTCCAGAAGGGGACGAGTAGGTAGTACTAGTAGTAGTACATTTTTATTTTGCTACGACGAAAGGCGGCAACCAATGAAGTTGCCGCTATTTGCAGGATGGCGCCGTATTTTTAGCGAACTGCTGTTGTACAATGTTTGTACAACTGTTCTTTTGTACTCAAACAACCTTTAGTCACAGGTAATTTTATCATTTCTTTGATAATTTTTTGGAAATAGTGAAGTATTCCGTTCCGAAGGAGATAGTGAGTCCGCTACTTCGAATCTAGCAGAGTATAGAGCCGGTTCCGCGTGTTCCATATTTTGTTTGCGAGAAAGGCGAGGCACGGATTTCATAAGAGCATTTTCCTGGACTTGTTTGTTCGAACTATATTGAAAGAATGTCTACAACGACGAATGTCTACGTTAAGGAATAAAAATTGAAATGTAAATTAATATCTGGTTATTTTATTGCTTCACGGTAACCTGCAGATAAAGTTTCATTCCAGGAGACCAGAACAAAATCTGGCAGAAAGTTCTCAGTCTCAAGCAGAGATACTGAGTTTGTTAATTGTTGAGCAACGATTTACAACACGAGAACACGAGAAGAGCCGAATAGCGAAGGATGAAAAAATAAAGTTCAACGATCATTTAGACACTTTTTTTGATCTTCGGTAATCTGATCTAATCTAATCTAATCTGAATGATCGAATTGACAGCATCGATACTACTCACAGCATCAGTTAGCGTGTTTTGCTGTCAGTCTGTCTGCTGTCAGTCTGTCAGTGCTGTCAAAAATCGCCTTCTGACATGTTCTATAGAACTTGTTTACATTTTATGAAGGACGCGGACAAATTACAATTCGAGTCGAAACTATTCACTTTAATAAACAATTTGAGTCGAAATGAGTTCCAAATATGCATTTTCAGACGAGTAAGTTGACGGTGACCAAGGATAAACATTTATAATAGCACATTTCTTTCTAGAATCTCGCCTATATGTCGAATGTGCCTGTCGGCTGATGGCGATTTGCAGCCGATTACTTTCGATGAACGGGGCGCATCTCTTTTGCAACAAATATTCGCCTGTACGCAGGTTGAGGTAAGATGCTCTTCTTAATAGAATTTTCTGCCGCTTTGTTAGCAACGATTATGACATGCTCTCTATCTTTCTACAGATGAAACTATTGCCCGAATTTCCATCGTATTTGTGCTCAGCCTGCGAATCGCGCTTGGATTCTTTCGATAAGTTTCGCTGCCTATGCATCCTAAAGAATGAAAAAGTCGATCGGTTTCGCGAAGTATTGGACACAACCCGTTTGACCGCTGCAAAACATCCGGACGACATACACCAAACCGATGGCGTTGAATCGGTGTGGATCAAAGCGGAGGTTGTCGCAGAAGATTCTTCAGAGGATTATCAATCGAGTCAAACGGTTTCTAATTCACAACAGATAAGTAACATATGCGGTTATTATCATCGTGACGATTTGTTTGAGGCGGAGGAAGTATCACTGGAAACACTTTTGAAGCGAGAATCAATGGACGAGCAACAACAACTACAATTATCGGATGCAGATATGAAACATGAGTTCAAGACGGATCCTTCCAATTTCAACTGTAAGGTTGAAGGAGATGATTCTATGGCAGAAAAGACGATTACGAGTCCTGACGACCCTGTATTAATTTCGGATCAAAAGAATTCTTATATCACTCATACCGCCGAGGCCTCTGCAGAACATCCGGACGACATACACCAAACCGATGGCGTTGAATCGGTGTGGATCAAAACGGAGGTTGTCGCAGAAGATTCTTCAGAGGATTATCAATCACGTCAAACGGTTTCTAATTCACAACAGATAAGTAAGAAGAAATGCGGTTATTATCATCGTGACGATTTGTTTGAGGCGGAGGAAGAATCGCTGAAGGCACTTTTAAAACGTGAACCAACGGACGAGGAACAACAACTACAATTATCGGATCCTTCCAATTTCAACTTTAAGGTTGAAGGAGATGATTCTATGGCAGGAAAGACCATTACGAGTCCTGACGACTCTGTATCAGTCAAGGATCAAAACAATTCTTGTGTCACACATGGCGCCAAAGGCCCTGCATTGAGTCAAATGGATCCTAGTGCTGACGAGGATTCAGGATATCCTTGTCACCCATCTGTCTCGACAGTTGACGAACAACAATTGTTGCCATCGAATGAACAAAAAAGACCTCAACAAGATATCACCTCAGCAGAGGCTCCAGAGTTGCCAAAGCATTACTCAAAAATTAATACTGATGTCCACAAAATCAAGCAAAAACGCCATCAGTGTCCGCACTGTCCACGAGAGTTCGTGCGGGCAGCTAGTCTAAAGAATCACATTCCCTGGCACACCGATGAGGAACCATTCCAGTGTGAGGTTTGTGGCATAACGTTCCCCTCGATGAAAATGTTGATGGGGCACGCTCAAATTCATAACAAGGACCTACAACTTAAATGTCCTTGTTGCCCACAAATATTCCCAGAGCATATTCAACTAGAGAGTCACATTAAGACGCACAGCGGCGAGAATCCATTCCAGCGTAAACTCAGTGACAAAGAGTTCCAGGCGGCATTCAACTTGGCCCTCCATGGGAAAATTCACACCAAGTATCAACACTATCAGTGTCCGCAGTGTCCACAAGCATTCGTGAGGCCAGGTGATCTAAAGAATCACATTAGGACGCACACCGGTGAGAAGCCATTCCAGCATAAACTCAGTGACAAAGAGTTCCATGCGGCATTCAACTTGGCTCTCCATGGAAAAATTCACAATAAGGATCGACATCTTGCACTTCAAGCCATCTTGGATAATCATGTGAAAACTCACAACAAGGATCAGCAACATCAATGTCCGCAGTGTCCAAAAAAGTTCGCACAGTTAATTCAACTAGAGAATCACATAAGGACGCACACCGGTGAGAAGCCATTTCAGTGTAAAGTCTGTGACAACGCGTTTCATACAAAAATGATCTTGGATAAGCATGTGAAAACTCACGACAAGGATCAGCAGTGTCCGCAGTGTCCACGAAAGTTCACAAGGTCATATGAACTAGAGATTCACATCCGCACGCACACCGGCGAAAAGCCGTTTAAATGTAAA
>NC_069144.1:11244344-11258008 GCF_943734635.1 Anopheles cruzii | reverse complement strand
GGCGTCAAATTCCTCAGTCGAAGCAAAATTTAGAAAAAAAAGACAACTCTACGTTCGCACATTTGTCAAGGTTTGTGTAGTTGGAGGTGTGGTGGACGGCGCGAAATATTTTGAACTGTTTTGTTTTTTGACAAATTATTTGTGTTTATATTTGCACGTTCAAGATCCATTGAGTTTTGATGCGAGGGTCCCAAATTTGGTCGGTCTGAAATTTCCGGCTTTAGTGTGCAGAGCGCTTTAAAGTCAAAAGATAGAGTTAATGTTGAGAGATTCAGAGAATCAGTTCGTAAAAAAATCACCAGGCCAAGAGGTTGTTTCTGTGTCGGGTGCGCGAAAGGACAAAATCGTCCACAACATACCGTGAACGATTTGTTGATTATGTTAATTTTCTCTGCGTGCGCCGCTGTGAAATTGCGAACCGATTGAAACTACGCCCGGACTTGGGTTGTGTGCAGTTTTAGTGGGTACGTTGAACGCGAAAGGACAGGAAGGTGCCCGGGAAAATCATAGCAGAACACGGACACGCGGATACACAAAGGATACCGAGCGAAAGGGGTGGAGCGACGCAGTTCGTCGTGGGAGAGTTGCTTCGAGAGCAGCTCTGTTGTTTTTCATTCACTCCCGGCGTACCCTTTTTGTTTTCTCCTCCACCGTTTCCTCGTCTCGCGGGGCGTGCGGATTTATATCATTCGCGCGATGTGACACGCTCATCAATTGCACGCGTAACACACACACACACACACACTGAACGCGCAGCTTGCGAGTGTTTTGTTTCGACAGTTTGCGGGCATTCCTGTGCGAGCCATCTAATTTCGTGCCTCTGGCCGTGCGCATAAAACGACATAAAAAGGATCTGGCATTTGGTGTGAGTCAGGGGTAAGGAACCGGTTATGGCGGAAAGTATGCGGGGTGATCCATTGTTTCCGCGATTTGCTGGACATTTCGTGGTGTTATTTTACGGAAACGGAAACGTGGTGTTGTTAACGGAAAGCATACTTTGTTCGAGGACGTTTAGTTGACCGATCACCAGTATTACTCAGCATTTGCCAAGCACTTTGACAAAGATCGAAACGGAAACGGTCTTTTCCCTAAAATGTGCCCAATTGCCAAATGGCTCTGCTGCGATCAACGCGAGGTGTCGGAACGGAACTCGAATCAACATATGTTCCGTTTCGTGGACACCCGGAGATCTTGCGTTTTCGGAGTGGCACAATAATATCCCAAAGCGTTGCGCCTGTTTCGCCTCGATTCTTTACTACCGTTTCCTTTTCTTTCTATTTTATTGTGCAGACTTTGAGGACCTGTAAATCGGCTGGAAGCGACCGACCGGGCGTTAATGGAAGGCAGCTCGTCGACGTTAGCGTCTGCGGATGATGAATCCACGGCAGATGGTGCCAAGGGTGGCCGCGGCGGTAATTTGGCAGCGACTGTGAAAGATGAGACGGCGGGTGCCCTACACAGAGGCGAGGAAACCCGGCGCTGCAATGCTCACCGCGCCGCGAGGCCCGCAATGGGAAGATCCCAGAAAGGTTCCACCCTCGCGACACTGACACTTGCCGTAGGGTTTGCTGGTGGTAGTGGCCACGGTCGCCAGAAGAAGCAACAGCAAAGGCAGCAACAACAACAACTGCCCCCACAACACACGGGGGGGAAGAAACAAAAGAAGCAACAAAAGTGGAAGGCGAATAAGTACCGTGGTCGCGGCGGCGGTGGAAAAGATGGCCCGGCGCAGGGTAGAAAAGACGCAGTGGGTCCCCCGGAGCCAATGGGGTCCAATGGGACCGTCGCTGAAGATCCTGGTGTGGCGAAGCAAACCGGTGACAATTCGTTTCACAAAAAAACGGCCGCCGAATTGGGGCTGTTCCAGCAGCAGCAGCAGCAACAGCATCAAAATCCCTACTCATCACAGGCTGGCCAACAGTTGCAACATTCAACATCACAAGTGCAGACGGTGCCGTCGTCCGTGGCGTCACAAGGTTATCCGGGACAGGAGCTGACAAAAGCGAGTTCTTCCCAGCAGCAGCAGCCGCAGCAACAGCAGCAGCAGCAGAAAGGCAAACACTCGAAACAGCAGAACCTCAGCCCGATGGGGCTCCGCAACAAGCGGCTCCAGTCGGTGTCCAAGTACTTTTTGCCGGACAAGCGCCCGCGCAAGGATTGCATCGTCCCGCCGACCAAGTTTCTGCTCGGTGGCAACATTTCCGATCCGCTCAACCTGAACAGTTTGCAGAACGAGTCGGAGAATGCGGTCACGCCAAAGTCTTCGCCCATTCCGACGCCACCACACTACAAGGCCAAGATCGAGGTGATCATTCCGCCCAACATCAACGATCCGCTGCATCTGCTCGATCCGGTCGACTCGGTGGAGTACGAGATGCAACTGTGCTCACCGATGAAGCGAAAACAGCGGCCGCGTAACAAGCGCAAGCGCAAGTCACGCACCGCCGCGGAGCAACGCAACGTGACCGGTGACGGAAGCTTGCTGGTGATCGACCAGCTGCCTCCACCCGGTGCGGAGCTTGCGAGTGCCACCGGTGCGAGTGCTAGCGGGGCCGGTGGCAGCACCGGTACGGGCAGTAGTGGTGGTGGTGGCGAAGTAGAGGCAACCACTGCCGAGGAGGCATCGTTCACGGGAATCGGTCAAAAGTTCGCCGAAGTCACATCGGCATCGTGCCCGTCCTCCTTGCAGCAGCAGTACCACTTTCTGCACCAACAAACGCACCAGCAATCGGGAGGGACGCATTTGCTCCTGACAAGCAGCGGGACGGTGGCCACCGTCGGTCCCAATGGAGGTGGTGCGATCGTTGGTGGTGGTGGTGGTGGGGCGTCTGGGTCGAGCGTTGGGCCCGTTAGTGGCAACCTGGGGCCAACTGGAACCACGCAAAGCGAGCTGACGTCGGAACGTGAGCGTGAGAAGGCGATGCGTAACCTGAAGCTCGATCTGGAAGCGGCCGGTGGCCGCAAGCGGCGCACGAGCGAGAGCACAAACAGTACGAAGAACAAGGTGCGTCGAATGGACTCGATGGACAAGATAGTCAGCCCGGTCATACCGCAGCCGGGTGGCTGGAAGCGTGTGCACTGGCCAGCGAATGCCGGGGGCAGTGGAGCGGCCGGCGGCGCTGGGAGAAACCGCACACGAACCTATTCTTCTGCCTCGAATGCCGACGAACAGCACTGCCCGCCGTCGGCACTGGGAGAGGAGCCTGTTCCGGGGGCGACTGAACGCCGGGAAGACGGCGGTGCGGGACAAGAGCATTTGCGTCAACAATCGGACAATCGCGTCGAAGCCTCTGTTGTGAGCCACTCCGACGAAACGGTGGCGACCGGTGGCGTAATCCGGCCGCAGAGCGACGCCCATTCGTTGGAGGCGCAGCGCAGCAGCGTCGGAGACGGCACAAAGCAGGATTTGCAGTCGCAGAGTTTGCCGGCCACGGAACAGGAAAAGATGGATATTTCTGCTCCTGGCGCTGCGATCAGTGCGCGCTCGCTGACGGACTTGGCCCTCTCGAACCGATATCACTATGGTAACTATGATCGTTACTATGGATACCACAGTTTGAACGAGTTCATCGACGTACGGCTAAAGGTGTTTCTGCGCAATCCGTACCTCTTCCGGGACAAGGACGTGCTGGACATTGGTTGCAACGTGGGCCTGATGACGATCGCTGTGGCCAAGATGCTGCACACGAAATCGGCCACCGGAATCGACGTAGACGGTAAGCTGATTGCGAAGGCACGCAAAAACTTGGCCAACTATGTTCGAGTGCCGCGAAAGGTATCGAGCGGTCGACGGAGCGCTACGGTCACATCGGGAACGCTGCTGCTGCAAGCTGCGGAAGTTAAAGAGCAACCCAAAACACACGTGACCAGCGGGCAGAAGGTGGAGGAGGCAGCATCAGAGCAGCAGCAGCAAACCTCGGAAAGCACGACGACACCAGTAGCACCCGGCACGGCCCCTTTGCCCGATGGGGCGGCTAGTCATTTGCTGGACGGAGCAGCGGCAGCAAGCGATATCGACACTTTGCCGATCGCAACCGCCGTGGACTGTGGCAGCGCCACAGCAGAACCACAGGATAACGGCGCACGGAGGCAACCTCAGGAGCACGTCGACCAGCGGGAAGGTTCGCCGGAACCGCAAGAGCACAAACAATCGTATAAACAAAGGCTCGCACAACGGTTGCAAAGGCTAAAGCAAAAGCGACGTCGAAAACAGTTCTCGGCAAGGCCAGGTCGCGCTCTCCGACATGGCCACCACGGTGGGCACTGTGGTGGCCGGGGGAAGGGAGCCGACCACTCGCAGTACTTTCCCATCTCGTTTCCCCTGACGATGGGCAATCTCAGCGGCAAGGAGCACCAGATGGACATCGGAAGGCCGGAACACAAATTCCCGCACAACGTTCGATTCAAGATGGTAAGCGAGCGCCGTTTTTCTTGCTTGTTAGTTTCCGGCTTGTTGTTCACACAAATGTGTGTTCCCCCCTTCCGCACAGATGAACTACGTCGTGAAGGAAGAATCGCTGATCAACTACGACACGCAGCAGTACGATCTGATCCTGTGCCTTTCGGTCACGAAGTGGATCCATCTGAACTACGGTGACGCGGGCTTGAAAATCGCCTTCAAGCGCATGTTCAACCACTTGCGCCCGGGCGGAAAGCTCATTCTCGAAGCACAGAACTGGGCCAGCTACAAGAAAAAGAAGAAGCTTACGGTAAGGTCCTGCACTCTCGGTGTGTATGCTCTTGGCGTAACCATGTCCTTTTCCGTTTCAATGGTAGGAAACTATTTTCGAAAACTACAAAAACATCGAGTTCTTTCCGTGCCGCTTCCACGACTACCTACTGAGCCCGGAGGTAGGCTTTAGCCACAGCTATCCCCTGGGCATCCCGCGCCACCTGAGCAAGGGTTTCCGGAGGCCAATTCAGGTATGGGCGGGCGCGTGCAGACAGTACCATTGGGTGGACATTCATTCATTAACAAAACCACGTTACAGCTTTACATTAAAGGTGATTTCACGCCATCGCAGGCCAAGTGGAGCGACACGTATCATCCGGGAACGCCGTACGAGAATCATCGGGGTATCTACACGGACATCGTCACCGGTTCGCAGACGGCCGCCAACTGCATCTGGGGTGCGATGACGCCGTACGCCCCCAGTTACAGCTACCGGCAGCCCCCGACACCGTCACATGGGGGCAGCGGTGGTGGTAGTGGCGGCGGCGGCAATGGCTTTGCGGCCACCTCGCCCTACTACAACCCACGGCAAACGGACAGCTATCTGCCGAGCTACGATAACTACGGCAATGGCTACCGTGCCGGAAGCTACTGCTTTGCGTCACCGCTCTACTCCACCACCTGGTCTCCGCCGTCCGACATGTTGGCGACGAGCGGTGGTGGTGGCGGCTCGTACCGTCGGTCCGCTTCCAATACCCCCACCTCGGGCAGCATCCGGAGCACGGACAATGACGAGCATTACTACGCGGGAACGGCGGGAGGCAGCCAACGACGCCACCACGTGTACCCGCCGATCGATGTTTTCCAACCGCTGCTCGGGCAGGAGCACATGCGCTCGGGCAGTGGCTTCCGCGGCAACGGGGCCGGTGCCATGACCGATTCCGACTCGGAGCTCTCGTCGAACTCGGCTTCCCAGACGCCGACTCGGCAGCAGCAGTTGGCCGGCAGCTTTCTGCTCGACGATCAATCGAATTCACCGAGCGGTCACTCGCAGCCGGATAAATAGTGCGTGCGTGTCCGTGCGTATTTCGGAAGCATCTCGTCTGACGCTTCGTTGGCCAAATAGTACAGATTTCATTCAGTATCGTTCCCCGTTTCCCTCTGTCCTATGGCACAGTATTGCCACGTAGCGGGCACTAGCTTTGGATCCCGTTTCACGACCCCTGACCCTGTTTAACAACAATGTGTGATGCAAAGTATTTTTATCCTATCCCCGATTCTATTTGTTAGCTGCGGCACCATTTTAGTTCCGATTGTAGGGCATTCTTGCTCCAGGATGGGGCTCCGAGCATGTTACTTTTGTTTTCAGTAGTTACGTATAGCTGCTTTCCATTAACTGCTACGCGCGCGCAAGTGGTAATCTTAGGTAATTATTCGTGGGCCGAGTGAGTTTGACAATTGTAAATTGTAATACGACACACACACACGCACTGAAATGTCACTTTCGAATTGTAAGAGTGATACCGAGCGATTAAATACATTGTACAGCCGCAAATCGTAAATGATTGAAATCGGACCGAACCAAAGTCTTCCACAACGGACAGAACGAAATATTTCACAGCATAAAGAAAATTCAAAAATCAATGTGGAACATTGATTTCACTTTTTCTCAATAGATGGCTCTTTTTAGACTGTCAGAAAAACAGAAAAATGAAAAAAAAACCATCAAGTTCGACCATCTCGCTCTAGCGTCATGCTGTCCTGTTCGGCGCTTGGTCAGTTTCGGTAACGAAAGGTCAGGTTCAAAAGTCAGGTTTGCAACGCAGCACAAAACGCAACACACAAATCCATACATACATTTTTTTTATTAAGGTATTCGTTTACGCACAGATTCCGTGTTGATTTCCACATTACGCAGAAGGGTTTGCAGAAGCCAATTCACGGTAAAGTGTATCGTCCTCGGCCGTAGAGAAAGCAATCAGGAATCGGGAGTGCTCCGCTAGGCATTACGAGCACACAGCAATTGCTAGATCGAACCGAGTGAGGTTAGGTTGGCGTGCAGCTCTTCTGGACGTTGTTTACTTTTTTCTGCTTTTGCCCAAAACGCGAGTGTGCTGGTGGAATGAATGAATGAGAAACTAGCGAGAAACTCTGTTTCTATATCGCTGCCCGAGTACACACACAGAACCGCTGGTGGTGGTGGTCGTCAGGATGTGTTGCCTCCGGAAAAAGGACAATCGTGTGCGCGCGGTGCAATGTTCCCCAGGATGGTCCACTGTGTGTGAGTGTGCGTGAGAATGATGGTGATCTGAGATGGTGGAGAGAGTGAGCCGCGAGAGGGCGCGCATGCGCGAACAGCAAGCGAGAGCAGAAAATATGCGGAGCTTACTGCAACTGTTGTGATAAAATGATACCATTCCTTGCCGCACCATAATCGCCAGCTCGAATTGGAAGGCGTGAAATGAAGGTGCAATTTTTTACGGTGCAAGTACCTCCGATACCTCCGCTGTTAGTTGGAGCCAATCCTTTCGGAAGTTTTCGGTTTCCCACGGTAACCAACCAGGGTTCCGCTCATCTCCTCCGTTCTCATTCGGAGATGCTGCTGCTGAGAACGGCGTTGAATCTCTCGTGATCCGAGCAAGCCTAGCAAAAAAGGGTAGCATCGCTGGGCAGCGCAGCCAGTGCAACAAACGAGCTGCGGGAAAAAAGCGTTCCATCGGTCGGTCGTCGCGGTGTCGTTGTTCTGCTGCTCCGGGTTCTTCTCCTGCTGCGAATGTGCGCTGTGGTTTTCGGGGGCTTCTTCCAGCAGCAGTGTGCCGTGCTGTGATCACGTTCTGATTCAGTGCCGGAAGCTTCCGGGAGTCGCCAGTAAGTTTGGCCGTTTGGTCACCGCGCCCCGCCGTGTCGCACAACCTGGCGATTCCGGGCGACCAAGACGGGCGTGTACAAGAAAAGGCACCTCGGATGGGGCGGCCCGAAATTGGCCGGTCTGCCGTCCGAAAAGTGTGTAGCTCCCGTACAGTTCGCAGAGTTTCGTATCGAAAATGCGTGTAATGCATGTAAAAAATAACATGCGGGTGTTGAATGCAAAGGTCAATAAAAAAAGCGAAAATTATCGGACGCCCCGAGTGTGGTTGGTGAATGAAGCTTGATCTTTCGTTCGGTGCTGAAAAGGTCATAAAAATGTGCTCACCTTTCAGCCTTCAGCGCCTGCTGGGTCGCCTGGGCCTAGGATTACGGATTTTCTACGCGCTTCTGTCTATCGGCGGACCCCGGAACGGGCTGTGAAATAAATCATATTACTCTGGAGGCTTGGGGTCCGAAACACATGTTCCTGCAAACAGGTTTTGGGTGTGTGTGACCCAGAGTGTCCTCCCGGTTGACTCCTGTGTATTCTGCTGTGGGTTGCTGTAGTGTCGGCAGCAAATGATAAGCATTGCTAGCGAGGCGAAGATAGAAAGGCTCCGTTGAAAAAATGTATCTCATTTTTGCGTTTTTCTCTTTTTGCAGCCCCCCCTCCCCGTGGTAGCGATGTGTTAATAATCTGAAAAAGCCCGTGTGAAAATTGTGAAACACGGATCGCGCAAATTGGTGCTGGCCTGGAACGTCGGTTCGTTCGGTTACATATTTTGTGCGTGTGTGTGTGTGTGTGTGCGAGAGTGCGTGGCCAAACGAGTATCCAATAACAAGGATCGCACATCCAGCTCGGTGACCGCAATAATTGATGATCTTTGCGTGGCGACCAGACTCTGGTGATGTGATTTCGGTCTAGTGGAGCGGATTCTTCACAAAGCGTTGGCCAAGATAAACCGTCGAAATCAAGCGCACGTAAGGGGAACAGGTGACTTCCTGACCCGAAAAGCAGACACACAGACGGCCAAAAGGAATCCGGCAGGCTCGATTTCGGAAGCAACAGCACCACCGCGCGCCGTGACCGCACACATCGCCGCCGCCCCAGTGGAATCGCTCGCTCGGTTGGAGCCCATGTACAGCTACAAAAATGGTGAAAACAGTGCTGCGACCGCAAAATATTAGTATATTCGAGATTTCTAACCATGACCGAGGCATATGAAGAGTAAGTAGAGCAAACCCCGAGCGACGAAAATATGGGTTTTCGGTCACAAAAACATAACTCTACCCCAAAACCCGCGTCAAGTTTCGTTAACAGCTCCCCCCCCGGGAGTATTTTAGGTGACGTTGTGTGTCCTCTCCTCGGCCGTTTTTCTTGGGGAGTGTATCGAGATACTCTCACGCCCTTCTATACACTTCTATACGCATCTCTCTGTACGCTTTTCCTGTTTTTTTTCGCTCGTCCTCTCGCTCTCTCTCTCCAATTTTTGTCCTAATAGACACAAGGCAAGTTCGACAGCATCTTCAGGACATCTTCGTTGTTTCAGAGTCAATCCCACAAACATGACTTCACGAAGCGATGTAGGGCCCTTTTCGGTTCTCTCGAGAACGGGGTCGGGAAAGAGGCCATTCGAAGGTCCAATGCTGTTGTTTCCCATTTCGGAAGGAGCTCCTGGGGGAGGCATTGGGCCCACGTTGTTTGGGCACACAGACAGTGCGGACCTTGTGTCAGAGGATAGAGAGAGAGAGAGAGAGAGAGAGCGAGATTGTGGTGGCGCAAGGAGAGAATCAAAAAATCATTCATCGTTTTCCTTGTTTGGTGGATTTATCCACGCGTGTGAATTCCGCACACACAGACACAAACAAGTGTTGTATGGTGGTCACATTTCAACACTACCGTGTCACTTGGTGTCCTTATTCGGCGGCCTTCAGTGCCGCGCCGCGGTGTATGTGTCGTCCTGCCATAAGCCTGCGCTGGGCGGTCGCGAGTCCTGACACACACACACACCGACACCATGGCACACTTTTCATTCTAGACCCGTGCCCCATAGGTTCTATCCTTGATCCTGAGCCTATCTACGCGAATCATTTGCGCTTTTTGGGGCACGAGAGAGCCTATCCTCTCTCTCTCTCTCTCTCTCTCTCTCTCTCTCTCTCTCTCTCTCACTCATTCTCTTTTCCTTGCCAATTGCCAATGAGGGACTTTCTTGGCCCTTTTTGCAAGGACCTCTTCAGCAGCTTTTGGTGGCGCCTCCCCCAGCGAACGCGGAATGTCGCGGGAGAGAAAGCGTGCGAGAGAGAGAGAGTGATGAGATAGATGCGGTGAGAACGCACGGTTTCGCTCACGGTTCTCGCCGCTACGAGATGTGGAGACCATCGTGTGGTAGTGTGCGTGCCACTGTTTTTTATGAATGAGCAAAGGCAAATGTCGCTGGATTTCATTGAGAAAAATGTGGTTGATGGTTCGGTGGTGTGTGGTCCGGGTTGCATATGTTCCCTCTCCGGTCGCCAGCCAGTCGTGTGATTTGAGCAATGGTTTGTTGCTTTGTGCCACCCCGTTGGGGGTTCGTGAGAAAGTGAGCAAGCCATGGGCTGCTTCGATCGCGCCTATGGCATAATCTCTAGCCAGCCAGCCAGCCAACTGCGATTGCCGAATGAATGCGTTTGGAAGGCTCTGTTTGCGCCATTAAGTGCGCATGACTTTTTACCCCATTTCAGAGCAAAACAGTGCACACAACAAAGCACACGCGCGCTGGTGGGGAGAAATATCGTTTCAGGGAACGTGAATTTTAATTTGGCTCCCAACGCGACCCAATATTCATTTAAGTTAAATGAAACCCCCCGGTACCACTTCCGGCCAGTGCAGTGGCACTGGCTTAGAAACCTCTTTCGAAGCTCACATTAGAGTAGAAGGTCAGTAAGGAGTAAGTCACGTAAGGTGTTGGAATTTCGCTCAGGATCCATCCAGGATCCCGAGCCATCCCGAGTGCATCCGAGGGTGGGAGCATATAAAAATATGCTTTCCGCATGGCGTACGTCGTGGCCCGCAACGAGTCCTGCTCGCCCTGAGCAGTGAGACTAATTTAGAACACTTTCTTAGGCCACCGACTGCTTATAGTTTGCTCATCAATTGATCTTTCTGACGCTGCAGAAGAGCAAACAAAGTAAATATCAAATTTAAATATAACTCCCGAGTGGGGCGATGTGTGTTCCGTTGCAATAGGGCTTGGGCTGCGAGGGACACCACACCCGGTGAATCGATTGTTGTGAACGAATTTCACAGCCGCAAACCAGGGCGGCAGAGGACAGAGCGATTCGGCAGAGAAACGCGCAAATGTCAGTCGTACGGAACTGGACAGGAAATGCTGATAATTAATAATATCTCATTCGTGTCTTCCGCCGTTCCGCCGATCCGGCGGCCCCACCCGGGGGGGGGGGGGGGGGGGGGCGACGAAGACACACGTTGCCTTGCCTTGCCTTGCCGCTGATGCGTGGCCGTCGACGCGACGCGGCCGTGGTCACACATTTTTGTGAATGAACGTGTGCGTCGCGCGATCCTTGGTCGGCGGCAGAGAGATACCATCGTCCGTCGGTACGACCTACGCGGTCCATATTTCGCGCACAACCGGCCCCTCCACCCACCGAAGACTGGTTTGTGGGGTGCGAGAAGCCTTCCTCATTCGCTTATCCGGATCGCTCGACGCGCGTACAGCTCTTGCGTACAGAGTGTGCTATGCGGCGCGCGTTACGAGTTGTTTAACGCTGGGGCTGGGGCTGGGGCTGGTGTTGGGCCGCGAGAAATTGCGTAAAGAGCAACACAACTCACTGGGGACACACACAGTCGGGTTCGCTGGTGACGTTTTCCCACATCGTTACCGAGAAGTGGCCCCCGAAATGCAGCATCCACTGGCTCTGCTGGGGTTTTCGATCGCCAAAAAGGGGTTTGTTGGCTCCGTTCATGCTGCTCTATCGGCCTGTGTATCTCCTTCGAACGCCTTTCAAAGGGATGTGGTGTGTGTTAGGTGTGAGGTGTGTTAAAAAATTTTAGCAACATTTGAATTTCCACGGGCTACGTACATCCGATTTTTGACATTTTTTGTGGCGTTAGGTTGGTACACATGTCAGTGACTTATGGTAAAAAGTTCGGCCATTTTGAGTAATCGGTCAATTTTTGATAACTGTTTTGCTTGGACAAGATTTGGCTTATCGGTGATGCCGTCTTTATCTGCTAAATCGTATCGAAGCGTCTTCGTTATTGACTGTTCTATCTTTTGGCAATAACTGATGATGCACCACGACCCTACAGTCGAAGAAAACTTCATTCGTTCACATTCGACCAAACTTGGCTTTGTGACGTTCACATCTTCTCGGCCCTTTGAAAACATTTTGAACCACCGATAAGCGCTGCTTTTGGTCTTAATAGTTTCACCAGAAGCCACAGTCAACATTTCGATTGCGTCCGAGCTCTTAATTTCGTTTTTCACACAAAATTTGATAAACATCCTTTGCCGATAACACATGCACAGTAAAACAGCTGTCAAATTTGACCGATTACTCAAAATGGCTGAACTTTTTACCATAAGTCAGTACCATGTGTAGCAACCCAACCTAAGAGTTTCGCAAAACTTTTTGATCGCCCCTCGTATATCCTCCTTCCTGTCAGAGCAAACGGGGATGTTCGGGATGGTTCGCTATTTTCCCTTCAGCATTCGCTCCTTTTTCGGCCGGAACTTCACGCTCTCTTTCTCCTTTCCTTTGCTCTATTTCTTCAATGTGGAGACCGCGCATTTTTGTGACCCTTCTTGGGTAAAGAATAAACGGAATCATCTAGTTTGCTATGATTTGCAGTAGGAGCCCATAAGCAATAGTGTGTATGAAGTGAGCCGCCCGGAGGTGCGTGTTATGCGTTAAATGAATGAGTATTGAAAGCCCAACTATCATTCACCAACAATAATAGGGGAGCATAGAGAGCAATAGAGCAATAGAGCCATAGTGCATGTGAGAAAGAGAGTGTGTTAGAGAGAACACAAGCGACATCGAGCGAGTGGTGGGGAAAAGAGTGTGTTCTGTGGCCCCGCTCTCTTCTTTATGCTTCTGGGTCATCCATTCACACCCGCCCCACGATGGGCGGACGGGGACACAAAGTGGATGATGGCGAATTTGTCTGAAACCGAACCTTTTTTCGAATGCCATGCGCGCGCGGCGCGCTCGTTGAATGAGAAACTGTGTTTGCCCAAGCCCACTGTGTGCGGGGTGCACACACCCAACGCGCACACGTGCACCACCACCACTACGCCCAGCCCATCTCCTTGTTCGATTTCGAGAGAGAACGCGGGCACACGCGAGATGAAAGGCGAACGGCGCGCGAGCGAGCGCGAACCACGGCCTGCTGCATATCAATGAAAATTAAAGAAAAAGAATGAATGGGATTATTTTCGGAATGTTTTTGCGGCTTCTCTTTTCGGCCTCGTCGGCCGATGATGTTAGGGTTAGGCAGTCACCGCGCGGGTGGCAAGCGCAATGTGGTAGCTGTGAGATGAGATGTTTTCACCCTTCGTTTGTGTGCGCCGCCCCACTTTGGCGCCTCCCCCTGCCGAGCACAGTTGGACTTGGGCACAATGGTGGAAGAGGGGCTGCGAAGGACACCGAAGGGCGTAGCGGGAGCGCATAAATGCATTAGCAAAGCCCGAGTTTAAGGACCGCGAGGAAGGAGAGCGAGGCGGGAGGGGGCACTCCGTTGGCGCACTCTGTTTACTTCTCATTATGTTTTATTGAGGGACGAGGGGGGGTTGGGCCAACTCTTGACCTGCTACTGACCTGCTGCAACCATTGGGTCATATATATGGTGTATGTAGTAACAAAATCTATCTCTCTGCTTTGCTTTTCCAGTGATTTCTTAGTTAGAGTACGCGCACAAGTTATGGCCAGAGATGAGAGCACGGAAGGTTGGTTACCACTGCAAGGCGGTGGCCTGGCGAACGTTTCCATCCGCAAACGTGCCCGACTGCCGCCGGACGGTGGCGGTCACGAGTACATCATTTACGGGCAAAGAATATCTGACCAAACCGTAAGTTGTTTTTTTTGCCGAGCACGATCCGGAGCAATCGCAGCGACCGCTGCGGATCGATTATGTTTCGCATCC